>NW_027117817.1:134182-374174 GCF_038497905.1 Lipomyces japonicus | reverse complement strand
CAGTAAAAAAAATAACACATTGAAAACTATAACTGGCAAGCACTGATGGATGCACGGGCAAAAATCTCGCGGAATAAGAGAGCATCTTGTGCTTCTTCCTTCCCTCTAAACGATTTTTTTTATCTTAACTAGGACACTAGGTGCCCCTGACGTGTATTATTTATTCATAATATCGAAAAAACAGAAGATTATAGACATCAACGAGTCACGTGCGGATAATAAGCTAAGATGAGAAGTTTATAAAAAATTTTGCAAAAGGGCATGTGGCGCAGTTGGTAGTCGCGCCAGTTTTGCATTGAGCTTTGGCTTGAAACATACTGGAGGTCTCCGGTTCGAACCCGGACTTGTCCACAATATTTTTTTTAATATTTTGCAAATGGTTTAAAGTTTTACTGAAAAAACCCTTAACTGGTATAGCTTTCTTTGTGTACGCGACAAACTACCAGACGCGATAGATGATACCTTAGGTACTACCACTTACACCGGTATATATATATTTTTATTGTGACGTTTGCATATACGAATTATAATTTGCAAGTGTTAGATTTTGTTCAAAAGTATCGCGATGGCATCTCACGAATCAGGGAGGTCTATCCCTGACTTTGAGATCCAACAACTACACCATCCGCCGGTCCATCAACGATTACAGCTCGTGTCGGAAGACATACAGTTTTTACAAAACCGAATATTGGATGCGGCCAAGAAAAAAATTGATTCAAATTTACCAGATTCTCAAATTCAAGATCCGTTAAAGGGTGAAGTAGAAATACTTGTTAATGATGTGAGTTAATGACTCTCAAGGCGCGTTATCCTGGCTTGAATGGTATTAACTGAAGGCTTAGTTCATAACACGCATATTTCAAACAGCGAAACATAGTTTAGTTATAAATGGTGTAGAAGGAAGTGACATATCAATTGAAAATTTAATAAACGGATCTGCAGAGCCAGTACAGGTAGCTGAACGTGAGTTCCACAACCCACGCCGATTTTCTTTTGCAAACTTTTCTAATTGAATAGAGCATGAATCGTTTGATTTAGAATTGAACGAAAAAGTGCGTGAATTATATGCTCAGATTGACGAAGAGACGGTTCAGGTTACTGCATTACGACGGCAGGCTCCATTAAAAGCCGTGGAAAGTTATAAAGCAGAACTTGAGAGGATAGAAAAGGACCTTCAATCGGCTTTAGCCTCGGGAGATGAAGAACAATCCGGAGTTAATCAGGATGAAGAGCAAGTGGACACGTCAACGACGTTACCTCGGCAAGATGAACTAAGATCACATTTCCAAGAATTAGTGGCAACTCTCAAGGACATGAAAAAATCATTGCCGTCAACATCTTCCAAAATTGACAGGGCTGAAGCAGCCGTGGCTCATTTACATGGACTTAATAGCAAGCCATAATAATAGTTGTTTGTTTTTCTATAATTATGTACATTAGGGATAGGTTGTTGTTTTTTTTTAAAGGACAAATTAATCACAAACTTTTAAATTTCCGCAATGATCCAATACACAGGCGTTCCATCCGTGGCCTCAACCACAACACCTTCCGAGTCTACAACTCTAGCGGCCCAAGCCAGCTGACGTGGGGTCCATTGTTCATTAAAGATTGAAGGTTCTAACTCGATCAATCCCGGCACTAAAGATTCATGTAAGCCTTCAAAGTCTTCCAAGAAGTCAGAATCGAGTTCCAAATCATTATTGTACCGAGTCTGCATTGCTTCGAGCCATGCCTTCCACGGGGATTCTGGTTTAAAATATTGGTAGCAAATAAATAAAACCATGACTTGATCATCTAAAGAGTTGTCCAGAATATCAATGGGGTCTTTGGATCCAAAAGCTTGTTCGATAACCGATGCAAATTCTTCAAAGATTGCTTCAGTTAAGATGTTTCTCAGGTTAAACCCAAAAAGTCTAATATTATCATTGATAGCCTTTCGCAGTTGCGCAATATCGTCTAATTTATCTGTTGAACTCTTAGGATTCAATGTAAGAAAAATTCTCTGCGTAATGGCCGTTGTAGATGCTTGAAGGATTTCAATTTGATGAGATACATACAATATAACATCTTGCTCACGTTTGGTCGGATTTGGGATTGTTAGATATTTATGACCTCGTAATTTTATTGATAATGCTGAAAACAACTTCTGCGACAAATCAAGTTCGGAGCGAATACTTGCCGGGACTCCGATTCCATTGACCAGCAATTTGCTTAGCTCAAAATTATTGACAACATAAACTCTGAAAAGTCGTACAAGGTTATCAGGGAGCAAGTCACCTGGTGATATTCTAAACGCAGAATTTTCTAATTCGGTGTTGATCAAAGCTTTTTTGTTTTCCGATAAAGGCGGAAGCTTGATTTTAAGCGCAACAGAGTCAAACGGATTATCTTTTAAACAAAATCCATAACCCATTAAAACTGTAAATATACTTAGTATTGTTTCTAAACGGAAACCATGCATTACTTACGCTCCTCATTCCCCTTTGGTCCATAGTTATTAAATAGTTCTTGTCCCTTATCGACATTTGCTCCGGTGGATAACGTAAACTTGCCCTCTGCAGATGTCCATATTATTGGGGTTGATGGGTAATGATTCAGCGAATCAACTAAAGGAACAAGGACAGGGTAAGATTCCTTATTAGCGGTATTGAAAATAATATTGGAAGGGAATGAACGAGATGTTAAAACTGTGCATGCCCATAAATATAAGTCTCTATGTACGTTAGTATGTAAGTGTTTTGAATCGAATTGGAATAACATACGGCGTAAATTCGTCCCTGTTGAATCTTTTTGGTAACTCTCCAATTGCCAATTCCCATTCTTTCAACCAAATCTGCTTGCGAAGCTCCACGTCACCAATTAAATTGGTACCTTGCAGCAATTGCAATTCTTTTTGTGAATAATACAACGGCGTATCAAAACTTTCAGGCAAACTTTTGATGTACGGTGCCCATTTGCTTTCAGATTTTAGTAGTTTCTGGCTCACAAGAAACAACCGAATGGCAATCGTAGGTGATTTTGAAAACGGACAAGCGCGACTGTTGCCAAAGAGAAATGATGCCGCCTTGTCGTAGTCTATAACTAAACTTATCGGGCACGCAAGCAATGGGGAAGATTGAGGAATTGCTACCTTTGATCTTGCACTTGTTCCAGATACCGAATCTGCAAAATATTAGTATTTGTATAATATCCGCATTTAATGTGTAATACTTTTTAAAAATACTACTTCTGGTGCACGGTAGCCTCCTTCTGAAACAGCCCAAGATGCTAAAGCCTCAATATCGTCTGCAGGAGCATCGAGAGACGTCATTGTTGCTCCTTTCTCGTGATATTTTCAAAAGTAGTCTATATTTTGCTTCTTGGTTTGTTTCAAAATATATATACTGTTTGTATTTGAAGGTCAAATTGAACTATATGTCATTTTAAAAAAAGATAGACGCGAACAGGCGCTAGTCAACCTATTATTGTGAACTACAACGTACAATGAACCAACTAGTATAATGATCTTTCATAGTAATGATTTTATAATTTGGCACGTTGTATAATCTACTTTCTTAATTTCTACTTTCTTTCTTAGTTGCAGTCAAGTCGGATTTCATTATCGACTAGAAACAGAGGCAAAAAAAAAAAAAATCAATAATGTCGAGAAATTTTTTCTTTTCTGAACCATAACAATTCTACATGGAAATCTATATGTACATATTTACGGTATTCAAGCCACATTAATTCGGATTTTTCGCTCAGTTGTAAAGTTATATGACGTGCCCTGTTCTCGCGGGATATTGCGCGGAATATTGTTTAATTGGAGATTAACTTATTCAAGATACGATTCGATAATTCAATTACAACGACTACACATACAGCTATACATTAAACATTCAATATTGTCATTATTCCATCGATCAACAGCAAATCAAAAAAAAAAATAACGTGGCATTAGAGAATCATGTCTGGTTCACTCAGGCGATCAATGACCCCACTTCATTTAGGTGATCGATCCTCACCAAACATCTTACCACTCGCCAACGGCTATTCGGGCCCACCATCACCCACTGAATCAACATTTTCTTCATCCAGACGGCATTCCAGATTACCCCAATCATCAAATCTATCTATTTCTGGCTTATCTTCAATCAGAGTTCCGGTAGTCTTAAGAAGGTATGGAATTGCATGTTATCCTGGCACGCAACGTGTAATTCTGAATTCGTTATTAGACTATTCAAACCACCAACATTAGATTTCGAAACAGCGATATGGGAAATATGCTATATATTTATTTCACCAAAAAAAGTTTACAGACAAATATATTATCATGTATGTATTTTTCCAGTCATTTCTTTCACAGCAGGACTAACTAACTATATAGAAACGCAAGTGGACCTTATACTTTTTTTTGTGAGTTTTGTTATCTAACTTGAGCAGAAACCAAAAATACATGGGCCCGAGATGATCCTTCATTTGCGCTGTTATTGTCTGGATTTTTTACGCTCTCTGCGATTGCATGGGGTATTGCATATTCACCTGGATTCGTGCCTATCCTACGGCTAATCGTGAACTTTGTGCTTATTGATTTCCTTGTCGTCGGAGTTGTTGTCGCAACCATTGGATGGGTTGTGACTGGAAGGTTTTTAAAACAGCGGAGTGGACGGGCAACGCTGAACGTAAATCCTCAAGAAAGTGAACTGGAATGGGCGTGCGTGATTTGACCTTTTTTTTTTTTTTTTCTGGTTGAGATAACTGCTAAATTTTTATTTAGCTATTGCTTTGATGTTCACTGCAACGCATTTTTAATTATTTGGTTCGCTCTTTATGTGGTTCAATTCATATTACTACCAGTAATAATTAGAGAGTCATGGTATGCTTTCCTTAATATGGACCAAATTGCATGTTCAACTAATTATCCTGCAGGTTTTCATTACTCCTTGGAAATTTATTGTATCTAGGCGCATTTTCCTATTATATAGTTATTACGTATTTAGGATATAATGGTACGTCGAAATTTATTTGCTCGATATTGGAGCCTGATTTTCTAATCGAACTAGCACTGCCATTCTTAGAGCGAACTGAATTTATCCTTTCACCAATTTTAGTATTCGTTGTAAGTTGCTTATATCAGTGAAACCTGCATAGTAGTTTGGTTCTAATTGTCAATCTCAATTTTAGATTTTATTTTTGGCCAGCTTATTCGGATTTAATATTGCAAAACATGCAGTTAATCTTTATTTCGGTTGAGCGGAGACCGCCTTATATGTGATTGGAGATGGATTCCGTAAAGCATACTAATGTATATATTCTCGTAATGTATCAGAGCGTTAGCATATCTGAAAGAATTACTGCAATTTATTGCCTGAGATATTATTTAGACGGGGCTTAACAAACCTTAAATTTACCGGGATAAGCCCCTGAAAAAAAAAAAAAAAATAGTGTTCGCTCGAAGTATCACCCAAAAACGTAGTTCATTTTCATTTAGAAACGGTCTGATTTATTCAGCAGTATAATTTTCGTACTACAAAATGTCCGGAAACAATGAAGCATACGAATCAGATTCAGAATCGGACGTTTCAATGTCAGATTCGGCCGTTGGCAGGACTTCAGTTCTATTGGGATATCCTGACGAACCTGTTGACAACAAAGTTACCGCATACGATACACGAATCGGTGGTAAACCAGTATGTTATTGCGTCATACTTAAAATAGTAAAAAAATTTTGCAACACGTTTTAACATGTGACTAGGTTTGGCTTAACAAGGGCTCATTGCCTGACGCCCGGCTGGCCAAATGCAATTCTTGCTCGTCGCTCATGACTTTACTCTTGCAAGCATACGCAGCATTAGAGGGAACGCTTTATGAACGTATAATCTATGTTTACGGTTGCAAAAGCGCACAATGTAGAAGAAAACCGGGATCGATCAGAGCTTTTAGAGGAGTTTTGAGAGATGAGGAGAAGATGAAATCGGTGGCAGAAAAGGAGAGGCAGAAAAAGGCAGACCAACAACAACAAGCAGACCAAACGAAAGCTGCCGCACAACAAGCCAATCTGGGAAACGTATTATTTGGTGGCAATAGTAGTATTAACCCATTTGGAGCAAACCCATTTGGCAGCGGCAATCAAACGAGCAGCAGTCCGCTGTTTGGCGAAATTCCAAAATCGTCAAATTCTGATTCAGAGGTAAAGATTGATGCCGTGACTGAAGCACTTGAAAAATCAACAATTAATACAAATTCAAAAATCTCAAGTGAACCATTTTTGCCATGGCCAGAGTCTGCTGATCAATCGCCTTATCAATCGTATTACCTTTTTGTTGAAAATGAATATTTGTCAGATAAAGTAGGACAGGATATTAATCAGAACGTACAAATCTTACCAGAATCATCTTCAAGTGACGGCGGGCGCGATGATTGGTCTGCATTACCAGAAAGTAGCAATTCTCTTGACAAGACATTCCAAAAATTTGCTGATATTGCTGCGGAAAATCCTGAACAAGTTGTCAGATATGATCGAGCCGGATCTCCGTTGTTTTATTCCAAAACTGATGAGGTTGCTACCAAATTGACCCAGCAAAATACAGGGGTATATAGCTCGAGATTGATACCGTCTTGTGAACTATGTGGTTCCTTTAGAGTTTTTGAACTTCAACTGATGCCAAATGCCATTCAGGTATTGGAAGAAGGAAGTGGACTGGACTTGATCGAAGGTATGGAATGGGGTACCATCATTGTTTGCACTTGTGAAAAAGATTGTGTTCCACTGGTTGTCGATAGCAACAATGTCGGATATACCGAAGAATGGGTTGGCGTTCAATGGGAAGAAAACGCAAAGTAGCGACAAAAAAAAGAAAAAAATAAATATATACATCTAATAAAATGACAAAAAGCATTGATCATTATTGAAGTAATTCAAAGATGTTGCTTTTGTTGAACCTCTTCAAGAGATTGTATAACATCATTATTTTGAAATCCGTCCCATCCCACAAATGTCAACCCGCACTCTTTGCCTTTGCCGATTTCCATAACGTCATTCTTGCCATGCTTTAAAGATTCAATCTTGCCTTCAAAAATAACCTTACTGTCTCGTAAAACTTTAACAGGCTCATTCAGTTTTATACTGCCATTGGTTACCCTGCAACCGGCAATTTTTGCAGTACTTTTCTTCAAATTAATGACAAACAAGTCCCTGATTTCGGCTGTTCCAAGAACGCGAGTCTCAATCAATGGAGGAAGAAGTCCAACCACCGCATCGGTTACCTTTTCAATCAAACGGTAAATTACGTTATCAATCGATACTTTAATACCACGTTTTTCGGCAATTCCAAGAACGTCCTTATCCGGCTTGATGTTAAAACATAAAATTTCAGCTAAAAAAAAAAAAGTAATTAATTAATTTTAAAACATAAAATAGCTATTGAATAATTATTGAGTAACTAACCTTGTGCAACTTCTGCTCGGTCAATATCTGATTCAGCAAGAGTTCCAACATCCGCATAAATGACTCTGGATCCTACTTTTTGATTACCAATTGCTTCCGTTGCATCTTTGAGGGCTTCAGCGGAACCGGAAACATCTGCCTTTATTATAAATGACTGATATTTCTTATCACCGTTGTTCTCCTCAGATACCATGAAACGTTGTATATTGTTTGATCCCCTATTTACTTGTTGTTCTTTTTGTTGTTGCAAAATCCTAAATTTATCCTGCTTCCGCCGTTCGTTAATGACTTTGATGTCTTGAGCTTCTTTCACATGTCGTGCTTTCTGTTGGCGGTATTCTATGACACTCTGAGCATGTTGCTACAAATGATGTTAGTTTGTTTCAAAGTGGTAGATCATTAACACTAAAAAAAAGCCTCATACCTCACTATTGGCTTGGAGAACTTCATCGCCAGCTTCAGGTAAAGATCTCCAGCCGTCAACCTCAATAGGTGTTCCTGGTCCGGCGCTCTTTAGCGAATCTCCAAATTCATTTCTAATACTGCGAACTTTGGCAAATGAAAATCCGGCCACTAAAATAGAAGACGGTTTAACGGTTCCACGTCTGACCACTAAGGTTGCAATATTTCCTCTGCCTTTTTTAACCTCTGATTCAACAACCCATCCTTCAGCATTCCCATCAGCAGTTGCTCGATTGTCTAAAATTTCTGATAAAGTGATAATGGCATCTTCAAGTTCATTGATGCCTTGCCCCGTTAAACCTGACACCTTGACAACTTGAGTATCACCGCCGTATTCCTCAACATAAACTTCCTGTAAAGAAAGATCTTGGTATATTTTTTCTAAATTTACATTTGGCTTGTCAATTTTATTAATTGCCACAATAATGGGGACATTGGCCTTTTTCGCGTGTCTGATAGCTTCTATGGTCTGTGGCATGACTGAATCATCTGCAGCCACCACAAGGACGACGATATCTGTAATATTTGCTCCTCGTTCACGCATTTTAAGAAAAGCAGCATGACCTGGGGTGTCTAAAAATGTAATTTTTTTTCCGGATGATAGTGCAACCGAAAATGCACCGATTCGTTGAGTAATGCCTCCGTGCTCAGTTGCAACAATAGACGACTTTCGCAAATAATCTAGAATTGTGGTTTTACCGTGATCAACGTGACCCATAATTGATACGAATGGAGCACGAGATGGCCATGCCGATGTACCATCAGAAATAGGACTAAAATAAACTTAGCAACCAACCGTACTTGTGCTCCTTATGAGGCAACTTACGCTGGATTTAAATCCTTGCTGCTATCTTCCAGACTAGTTTCAAAACCAAACTCAGTTGCAACTAGTGATGCAGTTTCAAAATCCAATACTGAAATAAAAGTAAGCAGGTGGATAGGTAAAATAAACAATATTTACAAAACTTACTGCTCTCTGGTACCGAGTCCTCAAACCCCAGGTCATACATGGTTTCAATAAGGTCATCTTAAAAAGTTAGAAACCAAACTTAATCTAAAACTGTGAAACTCACCCAAATGTACATTGAGTAATTTAGAGAAATGTGCCAAATCTATGGAAGGTGGTACTATTATATTCCCACGTCTAGCGAGTTCGACGGCAACTTTTGATTTTTGTTTATATACACGCTATGCTAGTTAAAAACCAGAACTTTACTACTGACTAGATTTACCTACATCTATGTCGTATCTTCCACTGGCCAAGCTCTCTTGGAAAGTAACCCGCTGCTTCTTTTTCAAGTGCTTTACTTTCTTTTTCGCATACCGTCTTGTTTGATTAAACTGTATTGATCTACTAACAATGCGCTGCTGTTGAAAAAAAATTGATGCGTAGTCTGTTATAGTGGACAAGCGAGAAAAGCAGTTCCGACTTTGAACACCCTATTTTGATATTAGATCTCATACCAGATAAGGGAACACCACACATAAACACATACCAACAATCTACTTCCACAATACGTCGTCATTGTTATACATTCGACCAATCACAATCAGATCATAGATCTGTGCACAAGCGTGTGTATATAAAACCTCACAAAGTTCACAAACAAATGAAGATGGATATATGGTGGTTCGAACAATCTCCCGGAGGCAAATGCCCATCTTTCGTCCCGAGTCAAGTTGTAAATTTTAAGATTTCACGGGCCCCTGCACAAATCCAACAACAACCAGCGCATAACTAATTAGCAATTAGGGCTTAGCCCTTGGTCGGCCGCCAGCAGTCACAAGTCACGCGCATGGAACGACATCGGATTTCCCTTTTTTTAACTTGCGTTGACTGCGCCCAACTCACGTCTTCTTTTCTTCGTTATCGACATTTCGACCTGAAAGAAGCATTTATCTGTACGGATTTTTTGCCGACTAGTTGACCGTCGTCATCATGCAGATTTTCGTCAAAACCCTTACGGGCAAGACCATCACCCTTGAGGTGGAGTCGTCCGATACCATCGACAATGTGAAGTCCAAGATCCAGGACAAGGAGGGCATTCCCCCAGATCAGCAGCGCCTGATTTTTGCTGGAAAGCAGCTCGAGGATGGTACGTCAAGAATGGACAATACAATCAATAGTTGAATCATTTTTTAACAAGTTTCATTACAGGCCGCACTCTTTCTGACTACAACATTCAGAAGGAATCGACCCTTCACCTCGTCCTCCGCCTGCGTGGTGGTGCGAAGAAGCGCAAGAAAAAAGTTTACACCACTCCCAAGAAAATCAAGCACAAGCACAAGAAGACTAAATTGGCTGTCTTGAAGTACTACAAGATTAACTCTGATGGTACTGTCGAGCGCACTCGTCGTGAGTGCCCAACCGAGACTTGCGGTGCTGGTGTCTTCATGGCTAAGATGAAGGACCGCCACTACTGCGGAAAGTGCCATCTCACTTACCTCCAGTCATAAGTATGTTAATAAATACATTATGTACATATTAAGGTTGTGAGTCTGTAAGTTACCTTGCTTGTGAAATTGCGCGTTGAATAGATAATTTACAGATTTTTGGTACCTTTAATTTTTACTTTGGCTCCGTAGATCGTAATTTATAAATGTAGTGTTGAAGTAATTTGTCATGCGTGGATGTTGATTTATTCACGTTTTTTATGCTCTTTGAAGTCAGCCACCGCGCGGTCCATATTGTTTACGTCCCCTTCCCCCATCTTTTTGGTTCGATCTGCGTCACTGTTTATCGCAGCCTTAGCGGTTTTTCTGTGCATGAGGAATTGGCATATTCATTTTAATAAAGTGAGCCAACGAATGACCGAGCTTATCTTATAATGTTTTCTTTGCTTCGTTTGAGACGATACCGTTCGCTTCTTATCATCGCATGTGTCGCAGTCGTCATTCTATATCAAATCGCATCTTCCAGGCGCAGCAACGATGTTGCTCCAGAGAAGTTTTTTAAGGGGTCTTCTTCTTTGCCTGAGAAGAGGGTGAAACCACAAGCAGCTCATGTGTTTGACAAAACTACAGATATATTCCATGACGTAGAGAAGTCAGACGATCCGACGATTCCAAGAAAAGGCGATCCTACTCCTCCAAAGAAGCCGATTGCTGGACATGATGTTGTTCTCGAAAATTCACCTATCGGTTTATCTTCCTTTGAAGGATCTTACAGCCCGGATGATACTCGTCGAGGTCGTGATATTTCTACCACGCCCTACTTTGGAGAGGATAAGGTCGACGTATTTAGCACTCCCAAAATAATCAAGTTTCCTATTGCAAACCCGGTCAAACTTCCAGAAGAACCACCACAGAGCCTGCCTAAAGTTCAGGGGACGTTTGCTGCAGAAACTCCTGAGGAAAGAGAAGTACGAGAGTCACGATTGGCCACCGTAAAAGAAGCTTTCAAGCACTCTTGGGAAGGCTACAAAAAGTATGCTTGGGGGCACGATGAGCTTCGACCAGTCAGTCGTGGCTTTGCAGATCCTTTTGGAGGTTGGGGGGCCACTATTGTGGATGCACTTGACACCTTAATCATTATGGAGTTGGATTCTGAACTTGAACAAGCAAAGAAATTCGTTGAAACTATCGATTTTGAACGACTGACCTTACCTTCCATTCCTGTTTTTGAAACAACTATCCGATATCTAGGAGGTCTTATTGGGGCTTATGACCTTAGCCAACAGAGAGAGTCTCTGTTTCTAAAGAAAGCCGTTGAACTTGCCGATATTTTGATTGATGCTTTTGACACTCCTAATGGAATGCCTGTTTTGTTTTACGATCCTCAACTTGCTCATAGACCCCTCAAATTACGAGCCGGAAAGTCCATGGTTCTTGCCCAGTTTGCGTCTCTCTCTCTCGAGTTTACTAGGCTAGCTCAAATCACCTCTAATAATACTTATTATAGTGTCATCCAACGTATTACCGATCAGCTTGATGACGCTTCTAAGCAATCCGTTATTCCTGGCTTGTGGCCCTTGCGGATGGACATTTCTGGCTGTGAGACTGCTTTATCAATGGCGGAATCTGATTCTAATGGCGCTTCTCATAGCTCAACAGACTCACGTTTGCCAAAAGGTATTGCTAAGGATAATAACCCTGACCTTTCTTCACCAGAGCTTCAAAGGTTGATAAATAATGCCGCCGGTGCTGTGGAGGCAGCGGAAAAGACAAAAGGCAATAAGAACAAGCAAAATAAGAAGACTGGTAATAGCTTGAATAAGAGACAACTTCCATCAAGAATGCGTTCTGAAAAGACAGCCGAAATGCAGCGTGATCTTTCAGAATCAAAAGATAGTCCCGTTAGAATTAAAGACTCGGTAGCGTCTGAAAGTACTTCTTCTTGGGATATTGATGTTAAAGCTAGTTTTCATCCTGAAAAACTGAGTCCTAAATGTCATGGGGTGAAGGGATTACTTGATAATGGTTTGTATAGTATTATAATCAAGCCTTTTATATTTACTAATAACTCGTTTTTTAGCATCCACAACACCCGTAAAATACTCGGCTGGTGCACTAGGCGACTCTGCTTACGAATATCTTATTAAAGAATATATCTTGCTTGGAGGCAATGTGGAGCAATACAAACGTCTTTACGAAAAGTCAATAGTCGCTATACAAGAGAATATTATATACCGCCCATTAGTTCAAGGGACGCCAGATATTTTATTTGCGGGAAACGTTATAGTTGGTGGAAATGGTAAAAAAGAAATGGATTTTGAAATGACGCATCTGTCTTGTTATATTGGAGGAATGTTTGCTCTAGGTGCCAAGACTCTTGAACACCCATCTGATCTTATAACTGCTCAAAAATTAACTGACGGATGCTATTGGGCGTATAATACAACTAGAACCGGAATTATGTCCGAAAATTTTCATGTGAACGAATGCATTTCAGGTAGATGTGAATTCATTGATCCACAGGCTAGGAAGCAAGCCGGACCGAGGTTAACAAAGAGGCAAACGATTAGAGGTAATGAATATACCAGTTATATTTTTTAATTAAAGTCTAATAATATTTAGAAGAGACACTGGTCACAGAAGATAAGAAGGAGCCCACTTCTGGTGAGAAAGCTGGCGAGACACTGAGCGAAGCACCAACTGATGAGTCGGTTAAATTAACACTTGAGCAGTCGACTGAGCAGCCAACTGAAAATGATCTCATTAAGGCAAATTCTGATGCTGCTACTGAAAGCACAGGTTCATTAGTTGAAGCTGAATCCACTAGTTTAAAGTCTTTAGGAGAATTAAGCATGTATGCAAGTAAGGATAATTCTGCAACTATTGAGGCTAAGGCCAAGGCTGAGGATGATAAAGAACTTGAACCTGGCAGTTCAACTGATTATACAGAGAAATTAGATATTTCTCCAAAAGATCAAGATCATGATAAAGATTTTACATCAGATCAATCTGCAAGCGCCGGCATCATCTCAGAAATAAATGAAGATCAGGCTGGATTGGGGGTAAGAAACGAACACGAAGGGCTATCTAGCACTGCGGGTTTGGAGGAGTCAGTAAAGACTGATATTTCCGACGCTCAACCTCTCGATGATTCCTCTTCTGAAATCATAAAACAAGCTTTGTCTACAGAAAATAAAGGTTCGAAATTTTTAAATGTTGCAGACAGTTCCACGAAAGCATCAGTAGATGACAATGTTGAGAATCCTGATGTTGATTCTAATTCGCATTTAAGTAGTACTACGCAAAATCATCTATCCACTGCCACAGGATCAGCATTTGTGAATAATGTTGTTTCTCAAGGTGGTCATCCAACACCAAGCAATTCTGCAAAACCTCTGATTGATGATGAGCACTCTAATAGCAATCCAGAAAATAAATTTGTTAAAGATTCCAAGATAGGGGAAATGACCGCCGGTCCGTCAAACTTTGCGGCTACTACAGATCAAGCAGAAGCAAATCTTTCCAAAATAGTTGGCAATGAAGTTGAGTCTACTGTCGAGATTAATAAAGTAGTTAATATTGAGGACAATGCTGATGTTTCTCAAAAAAGTGCTGGATCTTTAGAAGTGACAAATCTTAGTGATAGATCTGATAGTCAAGTAACTGCGGAAGAGCCTGTCAACACTGCAAAAATTGGCGCTGGAGCACAAGTTGCTGAGTCGCCTTCATCTGAAGCCGAGCTTGATAACGATCGAAATAGATGGGAAGTTGGTGGTTGGTACGACCAGCCAAGGTCATATCTTTCACAAGATGGAAGGTACTTATTACGTCCTGAAGCGCTTGAAAGTATTTTTATTCTTTACCGAGTCACTGGAGACAAGAAATGGCAGGATAAAGGATGGGAGATGTTTAGCGCAATTAATAAGTGGTGCAGGACTGAGATAGCATACTCGGCTATTCAAGATGTTACAAATAATAATCAAGTAAAACATTTGGATCAGATGGAAAGCTTCTGGATGGCCGAGACGCTCAAATATGCTTATCTATTATTTTCAGAGCCTGGAATTTTGTCATTGTAAGCTTTTTTTTTTTTGGTTAAGCCGTTGTGAAATTTTTATTAACGAGTACTCTAGGGATGACTATGTTTTTAACACGGAAGCACATCCATTTCTTCGACCATCACCTGTCACAGAAGTTCTAGAAAGATGAATACGATTTTTATTAGAAGTTTGTGGTTTACCAAGTAATACATTAAAATTATCAAGGGGGGGGGGGTTATTTTTTGTTGGGTTAAGGTTTATGTAGCTCTAAAATTGATGATTATCTAAATGTACATAGAGTCACTAGTGCCAGAGCAATATTAGTGTTTATATTTAACATGATTTTTATTCGTCTTTTGTATATTTTTACATTATTCCTGTTGTTTTAATGAGGAACGACCCGCTTTTAATAATTCGTCGCAAAGGAGTAGGTTAGAGGCAATAGACGTAGCAGACGCGACGGCATTTCGAATGACTCTAAATGAATCGTACACGCCTTCCAGAGTTGGGTCTAACGGCTCACCAGATGATAGATCGATACCAACTACATGGCCCTCAGCAAATTCGTCCTGGCATGCTGACAAAGTATCTAAAACATCAAACCCACCATTCGTGGCCAGAGTCTTTGGGATAACCAAAAGAGCATCAGCGTACGCTTGAACGCCGGCCTTGAGCTTGCCCTTAACCTCTTTTTGTAAGAAATTGCCTTTCAAATGACTGGCGGCTGCAATCTCAAAAGCACCGGCACCGGGAACAACGGATTTGTCTGTAATCGCGTTAACGACACTTCTCAATCCGTCTCTAACGGCATCTTGAATCTGGGCCATGGTATGAGCATTAGGTCCTAATATTATTAGCATGTGACGCTAATATAAAATACTAAAATATTTACCTTTAATAAGAATAGTAACACTCTTTGGATTCTTGACTTCCTCAATAAATGTGTACTTTTCTTCACCCAAAGTGTGCTCATACACCAACCCAGCAAATCCAAGAACGTCCGGTGACAAATCATCCACACTATTCTGAGCAGTACCACCACAAACAAGTTGAAGTCTCTCCATGTTTCTTCGCTTTGCTCTTCGAAGTGCGAAAATACCATTTCTAGCTAAGACGTCTAATGAAAGTGGATCAATACCCTTTTGGTTAACAATAACAAATCCCTTGGAGTTATCCAAGCCGCAAATCTCATTTTTGAGTTCAACGATTTTCTTCAGTTTCTGATCTACAAACTTGCGTTCACTTTCAACAAGTTTCTCTCTTTGCTCAGCGTTGCTGTAAAAAAACCCAGAATTAACTTCGCTCTTCTCATATTCGAGCGACACGTTAAGAGTTAAAATGTAAGCATTCTCCAATCGTTTTGGCATATCAGGATGCCTGGCACCATGATCCAAAACAAGACCTTTGACAAGCTGTGTTTCAACAGCAGACTGGTGTTGCATTTTCATAATTTCAATCATATGAAGATCGACACGTTCGGGTGGGTTGTGGATAGAAAGAACAGCATCAGTCACGATTGGAGTGATCCTTTCAGCCAACGCGTTATTCAACTTCGTAGTCAAAGACGTCCTTGAAATGGCCAAAAGTAATTCTCTATCCATGACCTTATCAATCTTAAAATTGTCCAAGTACTATGAAAGTTAGCATTGCCCCTTAACATGTTAATAAAATCTGCTAACCTTCAATGTCTCCTTTCTGGCAATTTCAAATCCTTCCGTAATAACTCTAGGATGCAAACCATCTACAATGTATCTTTCAGCTTGCTTGAGCAGTTCACCCACGAGTAAGCACACCGTAGTCGTGCCATCGCCAGTTATTTCGTCCTGAGCAGTCGCAGCACGAGCTATATAAAAGTTAGAAGCTATCCGGTGCATTTCAATTAATATTATTTACCTATCATAACAGCAGTAGGGTTTGTGATTTGCTGTTTGATAAAAGTCAGTATTGCGTGACAAGGATATTAACGACCCGAACTAACCATTTCAGATAAAAGGACTTTGCCATCCTTTGTCAACTTGATGTTACCTGATCCATCCACCAACCTAAATCTTGTTAATATCTATCCATCATATGTAAAAAAAAAATTGACAGGCTTACATCTTAATGGTACCCTTAGGTCCCAAGTTACTTGAGAGGACATTTTGAAGACCCTGTGCAGCGCTGATATTGACAGATAAAGCCTGATTTCTCCTCAGAGATTCAGCTTTGGGATTTAAAAATTGAACAGCAGACATTTTTGAAAAATTCGCAAATAATTGCAAAAATAAGCCTTCAAATGCACGCAGGAAAATGTGTTGAATCAGATAAAGAAGGTGGTAGATTGTATTTTTTTTTGTTTCGCACTAACGCGTTGGTTCGTGTTCAACCAATAGTCACGTGTATTTTAGAAGACACATTTGGATAATTTGAGCAGAAAGTCATCGTATCGCACTCGTGATTCGCCAGCGCGGCAGAATTTCAATTTTTCCCTGGCGCAAATCAATTTTTTCAAATTTGCAACTTTTTCACGTAGGCAGAACATATTCACACACAACCATGTCTAGCGGAGTCCAGTATTTATTATTTGAAGAGGCAACAGGCTACGCTTTGTTTGAGGTTGCTATTCAACCTGAAACTATTGGCTCACGTCTGAAAGAAGTCCAGGAAGCTGCAAATGACCTCGCGAAGTTTGGCAAGCTTGTCAAGCTTGTCTCCTTCGCCCCGTTTAAGTATGAAAATTGCTGTCATTAACGTATGTTAATTGCTAATTTAAAAAAAAAACAATAGGGGTGCTGCTCATGCTCTTGAAAATGCCAACGATGTTGCCGAAGGAAAGGTGAATGAGCACTTGAAATCATTATTAGAATTAAACCTGCCAAAACGATCAAAGAAGAACAAGGTTAGTATCACGAATTTCGATTTCGCTTATATGAATAGTATGCTAATGGGGTCAGATTGTATTGGGCGTGTCTGACAAAAATCTGGCTACTGGAATTAAGGAGGCCGTTAAGGGCGTTGAATGTGACACATCTGAGGTAGTCCAGGATCTTCTTCGTGGCCTCCGTCTTCATGGAGGAAAGCTTCTTAAGCAATTACAGGAAGGTGATATTGAGAGGGCTCAACTTGGTCTTTCTCATGCTTTCTCCAGATCAAAGGTTAAATTCTCGGTTCAGAAGAATGACAATCACATTATTCAGGCCATTTCTCTTCTCGACCAGCTGGATAAGGATATTAATACGTTTTCCATGAGAGTTCGTGAATGGTATTCGTGGCATTTCCCGGAACTATTTAAGATTGTTAGTGATAACTATACCTACTCCAAGTTGATTCTTTACATTAAGGATAAGGTGTCATTGAACGAGGACTCTCTCCACGATCTTGCCGCCTTCGTCAACGACGACGCCGCTATTGCGCAAAGCATTATTGATGCCGCTCGTGTTAGTATGGGTCAAGATATTTCCGAGGGTGACTTGGCTAATATTACGGTCTTTGCCCAGAAGACCGTGAACCTTGCCGATTACAGAAGACAGTTACACGGATATTTGTCCGAGAAGATGAACACTGTTGCGCCTAACTTATCTGAGTTGATTGGCGAGATTGTTGGTGCCAGACTTATCTCTCATGCTGGAAGTTTGGTTAATTTGTCCAAGTATCCTGCTTCTACCGTTCAGATTTTGGGTGCCGAGAAAGCTTTGTTCAGAGCTTTAAAGACTAAGGGTAATACTCCCAAATATGGTTTGATTTACCACTCTTCATTTATTGGAAAGGCATCACAGAAGAATAAGGGCCGGATATCACGATTCCTTGCAAACAAATGTTCCATTGCTAGCAGAATCGATTCCTTCAGTGATGCTCCTTCGTCCAAATTTGGCGAGGATTTGAAGAAGCAAGTCGAAGATAGATTAACATTTTACTCTGGTGAGAAATAAATATTGAGAATATAACTTGGGCTTCTCGGTGTCATCTTTTGGGACTATTAGTGTTTGTTGCATGTATTTAATACTTTATTTGCTTTTTTTTTTTTTTTGTTGTTGTTATTTTTTACGTTTTATGTATAAAAGTTTCATGAATATACTCTTGGATTAATTAGACGTACATTCCCGTTGACCTAAAATGTGTTCTTCGCAGCCGTTTGTGGTCGATTTTCCAGCGACTACCATCTCCTAAGACTAGTTCAAGTGCCTTGACTGTGTCTTCAACTACATCTTCTTCAACGAATTCATGATCAGGTACGCCGTCTGCCCTGACTATTAGCGCAAGAGCTTTGTAATTTTTTAATTCGGCCTAGATCAATTAATAATCGGTTTAATAAGTTCACGATTCTAATGCACTCACGTATGAAAGAATGGACGCTTGTATATTTGTAATAAAATGAGGAGGTTTCAAACCAGGGTATTTCTTGCTTATATCCGGAGCATTTTCTGTAGCTAACGTGAACACGAAGCCGTCAGAATCAGGAAACGATGGAACCAATTGTACAACAAGTTTGGGTTGTAAAGTGTCAAGCAATTCCTTCGCGACTGAATAGCAATCAACCTCCGGCGAATGCGGTAATTTCAACCAGTAAAATTTATATGGCTCAAGGAAAAAAATTTCATGCTTTGCTGCACGTGAAGAATTTGAAACCTCGACAAGTCCAACCTTAGTTGAATCACCAAGCGAAAGAATAATTGTTGCAAGAGCTGGTGAAACCACGACGAGTTTCTCAATGATCTCGGGTTTGGATGCAAAAGAAATTGTAACAGTTGGTTTTAAAAATTTTCCTATACTGTGCTTCCACCTTTGTTCGATATCTTCGGCTTCGTCTTCAAGATCTGAAACAATAGGTTGGTCTTCATCTGATGAAGAATCATCATGAAGCTCGTGTCGAGGATGACGACCTTCAAGCCACGGTTTAAACTAGTATGGTTAATGGCAACCTTGCAAAACATGGTTGATTGACTCACCAGCATTGTAGTGATGATAAAAAATTCTTATTTGCTGATGTTGATTTCGAAGAATCAATTTTATTGATAATTGTGAATTTTGAACTATTGGCGATGGGGAAACCGCGCAAAGACATATGCGTCGATACTTTCTAGTTCAACAAATTCAAATATTGATTTATATTCACACTTCAGTCTTGAAGGTTTAAACAGATTTTTTTTTTATCACGCTTTAAATTCACTCTGACTCAATTCAAGTGACAGGAACTTGGTTGAAACGCGACAATTAGAATGGCAGATACCACGGCTCAAGCACAGTTTGAAAAACTATCTGAAGAATTCAGGAAAACACAAACTGGTATTATGCAGATTACTAGTAAATAAAAACATATTTAACGTGTGTATTAGAATTGTCATCTTTTATTGAAGCTCGGCAAAAACTTGAATCGCAGCTACAAGAAAACAAAATAGTGCAGAAAGTAAGTTATTTAAGGGCCTAGACGTTTCTTGTCTGTGACCACAGCTAATGGGACTTAACGACAGGAATTTTCTATATTAGAAGACGATGCAAAGATTTATAAATTAACTGGACCTGTTCTTCTTCCGCAAGACAGGACAGAGTCGGTGTTGAACGTCGACAAGCGACTGGAGTTTATAGAATCAGAAATGTACGATGAACTGGTGATTTGTTTAAGGACTTGAAAAACTAACATGGCTTAACAGCAAGCGAATTGAAGGCCAAATAGCAGACGTGCGAACGAAAAGCGAAAAGAAACGAGCAGAGGTAATGTTGCTGGTCCTTTAGTGTAGGTTTTCGTGCTGACTTGGACAACAATAGTTGATACAGTTGCAAGCACAGCTCCAGGAAAGACGAGGTTAATAACGCCGTGGACTTTTATGATGAATAATAATAGTAATAATAATAATAGTAATAAAGTAAATCACTTTTATTTGTAAATATGATACATGTATATTTAATATTGTTAAAGCCATACACATTTAACAACTTTTTTTCTATATTGAGCTCAGATACATCATAAATTTTTTTTTTTAAAAAAACCCCCCAAACGCCAGTTCATGAAAAGCAGTAAAACTATTCTGATTTCTTCGGCGGAATGACTATATCTGGAATCTCAGCCACTTCATTAATATGAAATATTTTGTCGATCTTTTGAGACGCTGTATATAATCTCAGTCAGTAGGTGTTTTAAACACAAATCCACGACACTTACAATGAACAAAACTTCCTCGGCCATCCGGAAGAAGTAGCTTGATCTTGTCTGAAGTCGCCAGCTCGTCCTTGTTGTTCCAAATTGAATAGCTGATTCCGCGTTCGGAGAAACTGACATCATGTTGCTTGGAAGTTGGGATAGGTAAAGTAGCCGGCAATTTGAAGTTCTTGGACACCTTTATTAAAAATAATTTCTTTCCCTTAAATTTGTCTTTAGTGACCCTGCCCTCCGAAATCTTCTTGAACCCGGTGGGTGGAACATATCTAGATCATTTTCGGTTAGGTTGATGGATTTCTTTAATTCAAACCACACGGAAACAAAACTTACTCTTCAGTATCTGAAGCTTCTGAATCTGACGACGACATATTTTTTTTCTGTGAGTCACTCAGCCTTCACCCTTCGTAGCTTCTCTTCAATAAAGCCTGCAATTTTTAAACCAAAAAAAAAAAGTGTAAATAATGAATAAATTAACATTCGCGCAGAAAGTACAGTAAGTCGAGTCGACCTCGGCGCCGCAGTGAAAATTGAAATTTTCCTCAACCAGATCAGGGACAGCCAAAAAAAAATCAAAAGTTGCCTTGCAGACCACCAAAAAGCCAGTAAACAGATACGTCATAATAACAAAAACCAAAAGCAAGGAAAAGAAAACAAGAAATTACCAAAATTTCATAGATGGCAGAGAAAGTCAGATATTATCTGGAACAAGTAAGTGCGGTTGAATGGTTGATATTGTTAATCCTTGATCTGACCAATATTTATCAGATTGTTCCGGAACTGGAAGATTTAAGAAAAAAAGGCGTGTTTGAAAAGGTTAGTTTTAAACTTGCCTAGATTAATGATGAGCTTCGTATTAACCAAGATCAGCGAGAAATATCCTCCATCGTTAAAAAAAGAACAGACTTTGAACACAGAATTCATGGCCGAGGATCAAAACCGTTGGATTATGTACGATATATCGAATACGAAATGAATTTAGATTCGCTACGGAGGAAACGGATACAGAGACTGGGTAGGTAAAATCAATTTATAATTTGTATGTGATGGCGGCGATTAATAATTTTTTTTTTTTTTTTTTTTTTTTTAAGGTCTACATCAAGGCTCAGTATCAGACTGGGCAGGTGCTCGTAGAATATTTTTTATCTTTGATCGTGGCACAAAAAAATTTGCAGGCGATATTCAATTTTGGTTACAATATATTGAATATGCCAAGCAAAGGAAATCAGGACACATTGTTAAAAAGATATTCTCTAATGTTTTGAAGTTGCATCCAGGCAAACCTGAACTGTGGATTCTTGCAGCGCAATACGAAATCGATGAAAATGCAAATTTGAAGGCAGCAAGGAACTTACTGCAAAGAGGATTAAAATTTAACCCGGAATCTAGGCATTTAGTTCAAGAGTATGGGAAGCTGGAATCGAATATTAACAAATTGATTGAGCGAAGAGGCCTTTTACCGAAATCAATTGAGAAAATAAAGTCAGGTATAAGTCAGATTGAATCGGATGATGACGACGATGATGATGAAGAATATGAAGAGGGCAACAAAAAGGATGCAGAGGAAGGAGATGACGACAACGGGTCGGGTGAAGATAATGAAGATGACGAAGAGGAAGTGGAAGAGGAAGAGGAGGAATGATCGTGGCATGTTATTGATAATCAAGGCATAAAACTATTATTTATGTACCATAGACAATGATTTGTTAAAATACCATTCAACTCTGCGATTTAGTCAAAAGATTTCCGGCGTTGCCTTTTTTCAGCCTGAATCTTTTTGTACTTTAGTCTAGTCTCGTTGGCCTTCGCCCTTCTAACAAACACAACGGTATTAGTTTGAAATGTTCTTAAAATAGGGAACGAAGTACTTCACTTACATTTCATCCCATTTTTTAATCTTTTCAGGTGACTCGGGCGAAGGTATGTAGATGCTTTTTTTAAGACCGTCTAAAAACTTGACGAAGCATTCCTCCACGTTGTCTTGCTGGTGTCGGTTAGTGTCTGATTGGACTACAATTCTTTTACTCGGTGTTAGGTATTTAAAATCCTATCAAGTATGTTATTATAATATTATTCTACCAATCACAATGTTTTGATAAAAAAAAAACTTACGCTTTCCTTCAATAGGCTGTATATAACTGTCGGTAACCAGTTCAGATCATTCAAATCACAGCTTATTGTGGCTTTCGTATTAACTGAACGAATCAATGTGAGCAAGCACGTTGTAATTAGAAATAAGAGGGGGGGGAAATGCAATTACCCTTGTTGACATGCTGTCCACCTGGCCCACCTGCCCTCGAATATGTAATCTTGAATCGGTCACGAGGAATATCTCCTAGCCTGATTTCTTTTAGCCACTCTTTTGCGACTACTACATCAACGTCTTTAAATTGTGCTAGTCTTTCTCGTTTTGAGTACGCAGATGGCCTGTGCGATGAACAAACCGCTGGTATTGAAGTGAAGTTTCGACATGGAAAGTTTAAAACCGGCAATCGGGCCATGCATCTCAATGATATATGTTTCGAATTCAAAGAATACTGTGTGATTCTATACAACATTTGTATTGCCATTTTATTTATTATGTATGGTGAGGTAGTTCTAGGTGTGAATGTTCATATGCAAACTAAGCATCACGCTTTCGACGTAAACCTAATCTATAATAAATAAATAAATAAAAACCTAACAGGACTTGACGTGAATTCAATCGGAATATATTGCACTATGATGAAAATCCAGAATCAACTTTAAGAAATCAGAAATCATGATGCAGTTATGTGCACGTGCAGAAATTCAGGTACAAACAACGTTGATGACATCACTAAATCACTCGATGTGATCAAACAACTTGAACTAATTGTCCAATTTTTGCGTTCATGGATTGATTTGTCTAGTCAGAGAGACAAATGAAGTTTATTAATACGTCTATAAATTCAATAATACAAGATTTTAGAACGAAATGAGATCGGTCGGACACAACGATGCAGAATCTATTGGCTTTGCGAAGAACACTCCAAAGTGAAATTATTTTTTTGCTTCAAGAGATTTGCGTTTTAACAAACCTTGTCATTCTAAAAACAGAGAAGGAGTTAAGCTCAATCGATTTTAAGAATTATTAAATTTATTTAAAATATTTTATTTTTTTAAAAAATTGCTATTGGTTTCTGAAAAAAATCAAGTTTCGAAGTGGTGAATTCGGGCTATAAGAAAAAAAAAGGCTCAAAACTTTCTCAGAATGGCTCTTGCCGACTATTTTTAATCACAACTTTTAGATCATGCTTAAGATACTTTAAACTCTATAAGTTATACCATGTTTGGGAAGGAAACAATTAGTGGAAATCAATGGAAGAAAATGAACTTTTTTTTTTGCTTTTGTTCGCTCCACGGATATCTTTTAATCTCTTTTAAATTAAATTATCATTTCAGGATATATTGGATATCTTTTGAGTTAATCAAATTTAAATAGAAATGATTTGTTAAGTGAATTTGAATAATATTTTCGTTGGTCTGTGAGCTACGATATTCCATTTGTGATTCCACAAGATTTGCAAACATGTCAGTTAATACCATGGAATGAAAAACATATTAATTTTTGATATACCATGTTCTGCAATGCCAGATTTTGCTTATTGAATCTTTCTTTTTTTTCTTTAAGGTACTAAACTAAACCAATACCGCACAGTTTTAATCTAAACTCCAAGTGTACATGCTTCATTACCTTAAATAATAGGCAATTTTAATTATAGTTTTTCTTTTTCAAGGTCGAGTAATTGATGACTGGGTTTAATTCGTGCTCCGAGTCGATGTGCTTTGAGCCCAACTTTTGCTAATTTGATCAACAACGAATTGCTCCAAATTTTTCTTCTTGCATGCCCTTTATTAAACTCCAACAAACAGGTATCGTCCTTTTCTTGCTCTCCTTCACTTTCTTCTTTTCCAAAAATATCATCAAGTTCTGCAATTTGTAATTCAAGATCAAGCACATGTATATTTCGTTCATTCATCTGGAGGGCTTCATCGACTGGTGGTTTCACTAAACCTTGCATGGTGGTATTCGGCTCAATTTTGCTTTCTTCAGGTCGTAACTTATTGTCCAGAAATTTTGCGACACTCAAGACATGACGTCTGCTATCAAATGATAAACTTCCATTTTTTTGGTCTTGGGTTCCCATTGCAAGTGAATGACCGGATATATCATGTAATTCAAAAGGAAAATGAATAGAGGTATTGTTAGGATCTGCACTGTCATTGTGAATACTACCATGATTAGATCCAGGCATATTGCGAAGATATAATACTGAATTAAATGAAATGTTGGCAGCTTCTGATCGCAAGTTACTTCCATCAACTGTAGGGTTTGACGTTAATGAATCCGAATTTGAGCGTGTCGAATAAATTGTGGACATGGCATCCGTAGGGACGATTGCATTTGAAACCGCTGGCTTGAGCTTATGTTGACTCACGGAAATCTGGTCTGCCTGCTGCATATTCCTGTTATTTTTCTGCTGAGCCATTAGTGAGCCATGCTGGTGTTGATTGGTATCGTCTTGCAGGCTTATAAAACCACTTTCAATGTGACGTGCTTGCGTCAAATTGGCAAGCCACTTCTTGTAACCATATTTTGAAATCAGGCCCGGTGATTGGCAATTTTTTTTCCAGTTGACATTAACTGACAAAGTCATTTTACATATATATGGATCTGAGCAGCCTTGAATTCGTTTTTTTATTTGAGTGATATCATTCACATTGTGATAAGTAAACCCGGGCCGAATACAAGGCAAACTTGTAACAGCAGCCGCCCAGGGGTAGGGCTACGACACCTTACCCTGATGTATATATAAACCTTCCTCCTTGCCTATTGCTAGTTTTCTCATCTCTTCGGAGGCCTGGGTTCGAATCCCAGGGTTGTCACCATGTAAAGCTATCTGGAGAAGGATAGGGTTTATATGCCACTATTGCCAGTGAGTACAGATAGTATGAACACTAAGGAGAGAAGGCGGAAGGCGCCACGAAGGGGCGATCAGAATAATGATTAAAAACTATATTACTATCAAGAGATACAGAAGATTGATCGATAAGGAGATGAGCACTGGGCCGAGTGTCGCGACGAGGAGCTGGTCGGTTCGGTTTATGCCCTTCTGTCTTTCTCTGCAGATGCTCTGCTCATGCATCTGCTTATTACGACCCTACCTCATTTCGCTCACCACCTCGACCGCTCCAGCAAGTTCGAGCTCGTACGTGAGCAATTGGAAGATTTCGTTGCGGACTGGACTCAGATCCACGGCGCACAGCAAGACCATCGCCCGACATCAGAGCATCGGTCCGCAACGAGATCTAAACATTCATAATCCCTATCCTTCTCCGGATAGCTTTACAAAACTAACATCACGTGGCCACGCTGGCCTGGGAACGTCCACAAATGCATTTATTAAACAATTCAACACATTTCCTAGCCAACTACAGTGAAAGAAGCATATATAAGTTATCAAAGCAAGTTATTAAAGCAACAGCAAGTGATGAGCAAAAAAAAAAAATTAAATAAAAAGCAAAAGATGCAACCAATGGTGTTTGCTCAGATAGAATCGAGGTCTTCGGGTATGTTGAACTCCTGATATATCAACTTGACATCGACACCTTGTTCTCTAAAATATCCAATGACCGTGTAAATATTATCTACTAATGTTAATCACGTAAACTGATGGGGGAAAAAAAATTAATAAATGAAAAATAACGCAAAAGATGAAAAATCAAACCTGTCCATCGGTTGATCGCCTCCTTTGCAATTACAATTGCTTGCTTTTGAAGCTCGATAAGTTCTGGATCGTAATCACTAAATTTGGAAATTGATTTTTGAATCCGCTCCAATTCGGCCTTCTGCAGATGAACTTCCGAAACCAGATGTTCTCGTTCGTCCTATACGCGGCAGTTAAAAGGATGTTCCTTGCATACATATCCCAAAAAAAAAAAGCAAGCATACGGAAGGCGTGCGAGCATTTGTTTCGCTAATCATATTCGTTTCGAGCAATTTTATCGTTTCTTTAGATTGTTCGATTCGTTTGCTGATAGTTTTGACCGCGTTCTCTCGAGCACGCCTGGCATCGGACGGGAAACTCCAGTAGAAATTTCCAGATCCAATTTTCTCGCAACGAACCAAATCATCATCCATCAAACCCTGCAAGATATCTTTGATTTGCATGGAGTTAATTCCTGTTGCCTTTGCGGCTTGCTTCTCGAGATCTTTTAGTGCAAAAAAAGATTGCGAGTCATGAAAGAACGCAAGTAGGCGGGCCGTTTTTTCACTGGCCGATATTCCTTTTCGAGACTGCATATCAAAATAAGCTGAACAAACATTCGAGTAAACTTCATTGTTAATTTACCATGGTTATGAACAATACGCGCCTGTAATGGAGTAGTATAGCTGTCAATGCAAAACAAGGTTTTCAAATAAACAGAACCAGCTATGCAATACAGGAATTGTCGTTGATGAATGTTATAATGTGCTTGAATATATAATATAAAGAAGGCTAAGTTTTTTTTATTTCAATCGAAAACACACAATGGAAAGTGATTTGGTCTCGGTGGCCAATAACGTAGAACGATCCCGGTTTAGCCGCGCAATTAAGAACGAGAACTCGGCACGCCTCCTGAAAGAGAGATCCCATAGATGTGTGTATCGTTGTTATTCTGAGTTTAACAATTGGTTGAATTTTCAATTTTATTTACTAAAATTTCGGTTATTTACCTATTATTGTAACGCAACATTTAATCATGAGTTCTAGAAGAAAGCAGTTAATGAATGAATCACTCCTCCAGGAGTTGTCAGAATTGCCAGAGAATCAGAGGTGCGCCGATTGCGGCGCTCGGAATCCAGGTATGGACTCATGTGCGGGGATAAATAGACTTAAAAAAAAACTGACTTGTATTGATACAGGATGGGCTAGTTGGAATGTATATTCAAACGAGGGTAACTGACAATTCGGTTGATGATGCTGACTCGTTACAGCTTGGCATATTTCTATGTATCAGATGTGCAGGGATCCATCGAAAGATGGGAACACACATCTCTAAAGTTAAGAGCTTGACTGTTGATTCGTGGAATACCGATCAAATTTTCGTAGGTTTTGAACCCGGCGCATTCACAAGCAAGCAACACAAACGCTAACCACGATTTGTTAGGCCATGCGAGAAATGGGAAATAAAAAATCCAACGCAATATGGGACCCAGACAATGTTAAAGCTCGCGCGTTGTCTGCATATGATGGCGACGAAGACAGGTACGGACGGTGAAATTATGAAAAATTGGCCTAACAGTAATTTAGCAATGTCGAACGATATATTCGCGATAAGTATGAGAAGGGCAAGTTTCGAAGAGATTCGTTTGAGTATAAGCACGAGCGAGAATACGAAGAAAGAAGAACGTATGATTCCATCACGCCGCCGCCGCCGCAGCAGCAGCAGCAGCAATCCCAGTCAACTTTGTCTACCAAATCAAGGTGGTTTAGAAAGAAAAGTGACAAGAAGCAGCAGGAAAATGGTTATGGAAACGATGACCGTGGTGACGAAGCATTGCAACCTAGAAGTTCAAAATCAAGCAAAAGGTTTGGCCGTCGATCCACGTTTGAACCAGACCCAGACTATGAGTATGAGGACAAGGCTTTAAAGCTTCGCGATATGGGATTCACGGACAGAGGTAAAAATTATGAAGCACTTGGAAGAGTTAACGGGGATTTGCTAAAAGCAATCGATTTGTTGACATCTCTTGGGGATGATCGTGAGTCTCAGCGACCTAGATTGCCACCGCGGCCAGGTTCGCAAAGTGCTTCGTCGTCAAGCAATCCATCGAATGCAGTCAGTCAAAATGTCACAGGTATTGGCGCAACAAATAATTCGACCCCACAAGCTGGTTTGTCTCAACAATTTCAGCAACAATTACCTGTGTATGATCAGATTGGACAGATTATCGGTTATGCTTCCGCTCAGCAGCCGTTTAAGCATCTACAGAATCAGCAATCGATTATTTCTCAACCAACTGGAGGCCAGTTTCAACCTAATTTGCAAGGACAGTCTCAACAGCATAACGTATACTCCCAGCAGCTTCAGCAGCCATCCGACCAGACTTTTGCAGGACAAGGTCAATTTAACGTACAACCACAGGCCACTGGAGTCAATGCCGCTGGATTTAATGGTTTGAATGAACCAAATCAGGGTTCAAACTTTCAAAATCAAACCGGAACATCAAATTTTTTGCCGCAACAAGTCGGCACACAGCAACAACAACAACAACAGAATCACGAAACTGACAAGCTCAACGGGCTTAGTGGTTATTTTAATTCTCAATTACATTTGAATAGTAATATCACGCAGCAAAATAATAGCCAATTGGGAGCGCTTAATGGGTTTCGACCTCAGTCGCAGTTTGGACAGCAACAACAGCAACAACAGCAACAGCAGCAACAGCAGCAACAGCAGCAACAGCAACAGCATCAAGCTTCATCGAATGGACTTAACACTGGTGTTTCACAGCAACAATTAAGTCAACAATCAGGAGGATTGATAGCTCAGCCGGCCGGTTTTCAAAGACCTCTTCAAACCGGGTATCAGTCCCTAAGTCAGCAGCCATTGAACCAGCCACTGTCCAGTCAACAAACTGGCGGGTTCCAACATTCGACTTTGATTCAGGGTGGCATTGCCCTGCCTCAGCAAGCACAACTTACTGGTTATCCAACACAAGGTAATGCGGCTTTGTCGAATCCATACGGCCAGTTACAAACACCGGTGCAACAGCAGCCGCAGGTGCAAAAAGTTCAGCAAGCGGCACAATTTCAACCTCAATATCAAAATGCAGGTCAGTTTCAGCAGCAACCACAAATTCCAGCACCACTGTTACCTACACAAACAGGGTTGGACAAGTCTACGATAATGTCATTATATTCACATCCAGATATATATTCGAGCCCCGTTGCAGTGCCGTTGGGAAACATATCACAGTCTCAGCAGTTGCAGAGTGCGAATGCAATTTTGCATATGAATCCAAATAATGGAGCACTGACATTAAAACCAGGAACAAGGAATCCATTTGCAGTGCAAGACTCGCAGGATAGTCAACAGCAGCAGCAGGTTCGATCTGACTTGCCATTGTTACAGCAAAGGCAATATCAGCAGCAGCAGCAGCAGCATGGAGACGGGCGGACCAGTCCGGATGCGTTTGGGCAGTTGAGTGCATGGTCAGGAAATGGGAATGGCAATCGCAGATGGTAATTTTGTTAATAGAAGAACGTTGTAAAATTTCACAGCAAAATGAATGCATTGTATTACATATATAAAAGACATTTAAAGAGTGAACACCGGCCATGCAAATGCAATACAAAACAAAACATTGTAAGTTAGGCTGGAAATTCAGTAAACATGACATGCAACCAAGTACTACACCGTTGGCATTGAATCAGAAGATCACCGTCCTTGAATAATTGGCCCGAAGGATCGATTGACCACTCGAGATGGTCGACAGCTTGTTCTAGCATGGATTGAGTGACGACATAGGCGTCATTTTTACCACAGCGGCAAGACCGGTACCACACGTGCTTGATTACACATGCTGGCGATGGTGAATGATGTGAAAAATTTGTAATGTCGTTGTCGGCGCCGCCTTCCTCTCGATGAAACAGGCACAGCTCTCCAGACTGGAAATCTTCCAGATCAATTTTATCAGCCTGCGCCGAGATACGATGTAGTAATTTCAACACATGCTGGTCTCCTGTCAGCTGCTTGTCATAGGCAGCGCGAAGATTCGGAGTTGAAAGGGTCGCGTATGCCTCGATGATGCGGTCCACCGTGGCCGACCGCGCCGTTTCAGGCTGTTTTGGCCGCGGTTGCTTGTCGGGGTGGTGAATCAGCAGGGCCGCATGGTATGCTCTCCTGATTTCCGCAGGGTCCAACGCGGTGGCGTGAGGCGGCGGAAGCAGTCCAAGGACGTCGTAGAAAGACTCGGAGTCGAGATCCGAGCGGATCATGTCATGCTGTGTCGTGATTTACAATGAGGGAAAAAAAAAATACGTAGTAATCAGGGCCGAGAACCACGAGTTCAAGCCCCTTACGGCGTCGTCGTCGTCGTGACTCGGGCCGAATACGAGCGTGGACTCCGAGGTTGCCGCAAACAGAAGAGACGCACGAGATGGCAACAACTATGCGTGTGACGACGTACGAAATCGGTAATGTTGCAATTTTGGCAAGAAGCAGCGACGGAGAGGTAGTTGGATTGTCGCTTGTGGCCAGCATTGTGCAATAATAATAATGCCAGCGGCAGATTATCAGATCGTGATCCACGCGCGATAACGAAACGGCGTGGCGACGCTTTGGCCTGCCATTCGACGACCATGGCGAATATATGCGAATGAGCCAGCCAGCCAGGGCTGCCAGGGCTAAAGCACGACGGAAACACAGTTTAGTCAACGTAAGATACTAGTTTGCACGTAGCATGTAATAATAAATAATACGGGTGAAGCAAATGAAAGGCCGCGTTGTGACCGAAGAGTTTCAATGCGCTGCGCGCCGGCCCCTGTAGAGCAACAAATTCTTCTCGATAGACCTTCCTCCACTTTACTTATCCTTGTTTGCTCTTGTTTTTTTTGCTCTGATTCAGTTCTTCTTCGAACTACGCTTGCTCCTCTCTTCCGTCACCTCCGCCATCACAGCGGCAAATCTTTTCCACCATGGGCATTCCTGAGTCTCCAGCGTTTGTAACGTCAACTGCGCGCGCCGCCTCGGTCAGGTCGTATGCCTCCATAATTTCTCCATCCGAGCACTCGTCCTTAATCGACGACCAATCGCCGCTTCTCGACTCGGCTTTGGACGATCCTGTGCTTGAACCTATTGTCCGTCCAAAGTCAAGGTTCTGGCGGTTTATCAATTTTCTTCGAGGCCCGAGTCCGCCCCGGCCGTCCTCCGTTTCGCTCATTTACCCACCCGTGCAACTCTTCCCTTTTAAACTAGGCAGGTCTCTCAAGAAAAGCGCAAAGATTATCATTATCGTGTTTTATCTTGCGTCGTGGTTTCTGATTTTCCTTTTCTTGTCCAGAAAATCAAAATTTACCTCGGTTGTTAGCACCAATGACGACGTGTTGCTGCTCGAGTGCGGCCAGAACCCGCTCTGGATGACCAATACCTACCACGACTGCGGCGTTGATGCTGGCTGGTGTGCGCCGTTTGAAAACACGTCCATCTCTTTCAGGTGCCCGTCCTCTTGTGGTGGTGCGTCCAAGTATTCCATGACCACGGTTGGATCCGAGAACGTGATTTATAAGCCGTATGTTATTGGCGATGAAACCGGCTACCGTGCTGATTCGTACATCTGTGCTGCTGCCGTACATGCCGGCGTGATTTCGGAAATAACTGGTGGATGCGGAAAAGTCGTGCTCGATAGTTCGAGAGACTACTTCCCGGCTTCCACCAGCCACGGCGTCCAGTCTCTCGAATTCAACTCGTACTTCCCGGCGTCGTTTGTTTTCGATACCCAAGTCACTGGCGAAAACTGTGCTGATCTTCGATGGACAATTACTGGTGTCAACATTGTACTCTCAGCCATATTCGCTTACTTTGTCTACTCACCCTCGGTCTTCTTCTGGGGCATGTTTATGATGGGATTCTGGTCTATCGTTCTTGCCTCTGATCCTCCTCCAACTAATTTGTACCCAAATCCCGGTGCCGAGGTTGTCTCGGTTGCGTTCGAGCGTCTTCTTCCAACTGCTTTTATCGGATACGTTATTTTTCAAGTTGCCGTTCGTCCTCAACAGAAAAATTTCCGTGCTCAAGCCACAAAAGCTTTTCTCTGGGTCGGAGCTTTTTGGGTTGGCTCTCTCAATAACTACACGTTTGATCAGCTTCCGCTCGACAGGTTTGTGCTTGAAGATATTCAGAACTTGCCAGGTGGAATCGCTGCCATCACGTTTGTCTTGCTAACCATCTTTGTTTGTGCGTGCGGTCAGGCATACATTATTTGGAAAAATAACCAGTTTTTCCCCTATCTTTTTGGCTACTTCATTGTTATGATGACCCTGATCGGCATGGCCCTGGTTCCTGAAGAGACCCTGCGCATCCATCACTATATTCTTGGGTTGCTTATTCTCCCAGCTACCGCATTCCAGACCTCACTTTCTGTACTTTATCAGGGTCTTGCCGTGGGAATGTTTTTGAACGGTGCTACCAGATGGGGCTACGACTCCATTCTTCAAACTCCGTACCAGCTTAGTCGCGGAGGCCCGCAGGACACTAGCTTGGCCATGTTCACTACCAATTCGACCAATTTCAATGGCGAATGGGTGAATTGGACGTACCCTGCTTATCCAACCGATGAGGCCAACTACACCGGGTTCTCGTTGTTGATTAATGACGTTGAGCGTTACCGTGGGCCAGACATGAATATCTCGCTGACTTGGTTTTTCAATTCTACTGAACTGCAAGAACAAAGATATGAATATGATTGGTATTTTAGAATAGGAATGTACACTGATGAAGGAGAATTTTCAGGTAAGAATAAGTTATTGCTTGCTATGTTGCTCAGACCGGTCTCACACTAACTGTTATAGATTATACGAGAGCTGGCATTGCTCAGAAGTATAACGGAAGTTGGGTTGACCCTCAACCAGGTCCTTCGTAAATACTTTGTTTTGGCATTCACGTTCATATGATATAAATTTTATAGAAGTTTTCAAAAAAAAAATTAACTTTTAAATACTATTGGGGGTTTTTTTTTTGTGTGAGTTGTCTTAAGCCACCTGTGATGCGTTTCCTTTGGTTTTTTTTATATTTTTATTTTTATTTTTTTCTCGGTGCATACATATATTTACGGTTGATGGTTATGAAAGTGTTTTATATATATATTTGATTTTTGAGAAGGGACACAAGGTTTTTTTATTTTTTTATTTTCTGTATTGCGTTATCATGATTCTGTTTATGTTTGAATGGTACAAAGAATGGGTTATCTTTTATTAATAGTATTTTATAGTACGTAAAATTGCATAGGATATATATATATATATGTATATGTATGTATTTTAATTTTTTACCTGCGATTTTAACCATGGAACTACGTAAACTATTATTGCAGGCTAATACTACATACTCTGATTATTACTACTGGTTTGTGTATATAATTATATATGCCACAGGCTATATTCATGCGAAAAATAATTGGATACATTTAATCCCTTCCGAGGAAACCAATTCCGCTCTCGGTCGCAAATATAATGTTCTTTGAAGCCACGAGTTTCTTGTCGTCCAACGTCTTGAAAACTTCCAAAAACTTTGGCGCGTTTCTGTGAATAACTTCGAACGCGTCCTTGTTAAGATATCGTTCAATAATGATGAACTCATCCGGGTTGGAATTACTGGTGGCGTACAAGTACGAATAAGTCTGTTCCTCAGTATCGCGCACGACTTTTTCGAGTTCGGCAAGGTGTTCAAACGCTTCGTCACGTTTGCCAGGGTTCACCACGAATTTGACGTACAGCAAAAAAATATCTGGGCCTTGCAATTTAGAAAATTTCTCCCGAGTTAAAAATCCAAACGCTGGTGTAAAAAAATCGAGATCAAACGGCTTAGAAACGAGAGCGGACGCTTGTGAAACAAATTCTTGGAACGGGCCGGAAGTCTTGTGAACGGTCTCAAGATTCTCAACAGACTCGTAACTAAAAAAAAAACCAGCACAAATAAACCAATTCATTAGATTCCGCATGAACGATTAAGATTGGCTAAACAAATAATTATGAAAACGTACACTTCAATGCCATAAACCAGGTTGACATCTTCGACAGGGTTAATGAAGTAATAAGCCTCAGTAGTCAATTCAGACTCCCTGACATACTTGGCCTCAGGTTCAAGAGCCTTGAGAACCTGTTTGACCCAGTTTGTCAGTCATAAGGGCAAAAAAAAAAACAAAAAACGAATGAATTAGAAACCACGTACCTCAGATCGCTTGCCTGGCTTTCCGTAAATCTAAACACGTACCAGTTTAAGTATTTACCTTTACCAAGTTACATCAATTCAAATTAATTACCGTGGCAATAGCAATGACAGTCATTCTCTTAAATGCAGTTTAAATAAATAAATAAAATTTCGAAAGTCTTGATTGAAACCCAAAAGAATATATATAAAGAAGGGGAACGGAGCGGGACGGGACGGGGAACCGGAAGCGGAGGTGTGGGATGTTTATAATCAACTACAATATAATCATCATGTCACAATCGCCCGCGTAAATTACGGCGGAGCATTTTAAATGCATGAATTGACCATGTTTTTCATTACTTGCCTTTTTTAGCCGAATCTTTACACTTGAATCAAGATATATAGCATAGCCCAACCGAGTTCACGCCGTATATAATAGTTAATGTTTATTATACTCATGACGTAGTCAAAAAAGCACGGTAGCCACCAGGTTTTGTTCAATTTCTTGGTTTCAAAACGGTATGGTACAGAGTGAGTGGATATCGCTGCATGTAAAATAAAAATTTTGTTATGTATTAAAATAGGGATGGACATGATACTTATTCGTATTTGGCTATCAATACTTATACGAATAACTATAGTTTCGAATAAAGAAATTGATTATTCACAATTATTCGTATAGTCAAGCGCGTGAATTTGCATTTGTAATAAATAGGGTACAAGCAAGGAAATAAGATTACCATACGAATTAGCCGAAAGAATTTACAAATAACGTATATATACGAATAATGGAAAAAGTTGACTGTATCGTATTCGTGTCCACCCCTAAATTATTGAAAAGACATATGAAAACTCTGCGTCATCATTAAAAAAAAGAAACTCCTGATCATCACTAAAAATTAATAGAAAACGAAAACAAAAAAATATATCCGGCAATTGTGGAAAATTTGATCAGGCTAAAAAAAAACAAAATAGGTTCAAGGATAATTCAAGCCCAATCTAAATATGCTGCTTCAATAAATATGTACAGTATTTAATTTAATCTTCCAGGCAGTGGTAATGGAAGCATTAAAAAAAAAAATACCATCAATTACTTAAATTAAGCATGAGTAGTATTGCGAATTGGACGAAATAAAAATGTGTCATTGGTCATTCTATATCGTGAAGTGATTTTTGTCGACTTGTCCTTACAAAGACTTGGCCTGCGGTCGTGTATCAACAAGCTGGGTACCTATAATTATCATTAGCATGCCGGTCTCGTGATTTTCAAAATTAAATCTAAAGTTTTCAAAACATGTTCCATACCAAACACAACATCCCAAAACTTGCTGGTAACTCCGAATCCTAGTTCATAATTTTTATAATGATGGTCCATGTGATATGATTTAAGATCCCGGAAATATGGAGGCAGCACTGCGTGATGCAAAAGATAATGAGTCACGTCATACATCACGTATCCCAAAATGCCACCGCTGTACACTGCCAAGGCCGCGTAATACGGGAAGAGAGCATGTGCCAGCTTATAGAACGGCGTGGCTAGGGCGACAAACAAGGTCGGCGGCATAACCAATCGAAGCTTATCCATCGGCAAGTAATGATGAATTCCGTGCAGAATAAAATGGAGAGAGAACGCGATCGAGTGATTGGGCAGGTGGTCATCAAGATGAAACAGCATTCTGTGCAAGATGTACTCCACTAGCGTCCACAAAAACAGCCCGAGACCAAAGAGCAGCGCAAACTTGTAAGCCGGTAATCCTTGCAACGCCAGATAACAACCATACGCGATGCAAGGCAACCAAACCAAGGGCACAATGAACCACGGCGTCTTTGACAATGGCTCCAAGAAGTTACCAAACAAGGGCGCGGAGCCATTCCCGTAATGACGTGGTCGGTGGACCTGTTGCAAGTAAAACTGCCTGTCAAACCCACCAAGCAAGACCTGTAAAAATAACGGCTTGTTCAAATCCAAAAACTGATGGCTCTTGTAATCTTGATCATAATCGGTCTTGATTGACATGTCTTCCTCACTGGCCACGCCAGTCAGTATGTAGGCATCCTTATTCAATCCAGGCGTAAGCAATTTTTCTTCCTCTGCAGGAGTAGCTAAAATTCCAATCAAATAATCGTCAAGAATCTCATAGGCTGAATCAGAGTGCTCATGAGAGATCAGGTCCCCCATAATGTCAGTGATGTCTCGGCCAGCAAAGTCGAGAATCAAATCGGAACCACCGGGATGTTCATTAATAAATCTTGTCACGTCGTATACCTTGCGGTTATTCAAGGTCACGTAGCAAGATTTCTTTGTCGCATTAGCCGACAGCTCGGCGGTCGTGATTAAAGGAAGAGGTGGGCTCATTGTCAATAATCTATCCCCCAATTGTTTAAAAAAAAAAAAAAAACTTCTGCTTAATTATAAGCCAACTAAGACCTTTCAAAAACAAAATCTAAATAACAACAAAAACTTGAATTGGTTTGGTCGAACGGAAGACGTTGAACGTTTATTATAGTTCAATGAAGTACAACTGCCGAGGCGCGTCGTGGATGTTCCGAATTAATATTTTATTTATTTATTACACGAAAATCAAAAAAAAAATATTAAAAAAAGCTCGCCACATTCAATGACAAGGTTTTGCGACTTTGGCCTCATCAAATCAAACCACTTCGAGCCGACAGCAATATGCGCCTAACAATACGTGAATTAATGTTGTATGCTAGGTTTTTTTTATATTCACAACCTATCGGATGTACCTGCAACAGCAATTTGTTTGGTTTCGAACGTGATAATTGGCATGTGATGACCATTTTTACGTCAAGCGCTTCTATGGCCAATGAAATGCTTGCACGATTGAAACTTTTCCATCTCTCATTTGCAGTGCATTCGTTTGCTCATTTTACAGGCAATAATAATCATAACTCGTATGGCCATGATAACCAAAGAAGTCCCTTGAATCGAACCCCCCTAAAGGTGCGTCACGTGAGACCGCGATCTTTTCGATCGGTTACGCGACTTTAAGCATCGGGCAGCGAGCAATAAATCAATGCGATTAGATCCTTAGCCATCTTGATTTTGTAATAGGCAAACCCTGTGTATTAACAAATACAAACCAAACAATGTAAATTTTCAAGTTTTCAAGTATTAATTCTTGTATCCTAACGTAGAAATTCCTTGTCTAGGTCTAGAAACGGAGCAGGATCCAGAGTGCGAGGACCGTAAGTACACGCAATACTATGTATGCCTTTGATTCTTGTTGTCTAATCAGTAGCAGAAACTCGGCCTTAACTGAATTTTTGAGGGTAAGTAAAAGGTTTTGGGTTTTTTTGGGCATTGTTTAGCTTATTGCTTCGTTACAGGAGCGTGGAATTGACGCAAATGCCATTCGTCGGCGATACGAAGAGGGACTCGAGCAAGCGACTGCAGAGACTGCAGACGGAGTTGTAACCATATCTGGAACCGCTTCGAGACCCCAGGGTCGTGAAGTTGAATCACCATCGGCTTCTTCTTCTTCTTCCTCTGCGGTGGCGGCTGCTGCTGCTGCTGCTGCAACAAAGCGGAGGGCAAAGAAAAAGAAAGCTCATTATTCTGACGACGAAAATGGCCAAGGTGAAGATATTATTGCTGCCATTTCACGACCAAGGCCAGGTCAGATTGAGTTTTGTGCTGAATGCAACAGCAGGTTTACGGTAACTGCTTATTCAAAATCTGCACGGAATGGTAGCGGACTGCTATGCCATTCATGCGGATCAAAATACGCAGCTGAAGAGAAAGCGCAAAAGAAGACGCAGATGTCTTCCCGGAAGCGCAAGAAATCTGTTGCTGCTGCATTGTTAGACAAGAAAGAGTTTGCGATACCCAAGTTGCAAGATGTTTGTATTAAACTTATTGCCACCTACATTGATGATGTCGATGTGCTCGGTGATATTGGCGATTTGAACATGGAGAGAATTGCCCGGATTTTGTCTCGCAATCGGTCGCTAAAGGATAACACTTTTAAACTTTTTCTTGGCTCTACAATTAAAAATCTTCAATTTTGGGATTGTTCCAGTAAGTACTTTCTGAATAAAATATGAAGTCACCTCGGCAAGATTGCTTACGTGACCTAGACTTGAGCGCCGACAGCCTTCGGATGATTGCTGCATACTGCCCGTCCCTTGAATCGTTAAACTTGTCCATGTGTGGTCAATTGACAGACGATGTGGTTGATTATTATATTGAAAAGCTGAACAATCTTCATGCCGTTTCGTTCAACGGTGCCTTTCTTATCACTTTTAATTGCTGGATCAAGTTTTTTAAGCGATTCGGCAAACAGCTAACAAAGTTTCATATTGGCAACACGTTTCGATTCAATCATGCATGTCTTGAGGCTTTAGTTGAACATGCCGCAGATACGTTGCAAGATGTTTCGTTTAACCGGGTTAATTCACTCAAGCCAGAAGATGTATCGTTGCTTGTGAAATTGAGCCATCTTGAATCGCTTCAAATAAGCTATATGAAAGACACTTTGCAAAATGACGACGATATTATTGACATTTTGAAACGTGTTGGACCGCAGCTTGTTTCACTTAACCTGGATGATTGCGGTGATCTTTCAGACAAGGTTCTGGTGGACGGCATCAGGCCTTATTGCTCAAATTTGCAGAACCTGTCGTTAGCATTGGGCGATGGATTCACCAGTGACGGCTTTCAGGGTTTGTTTACCGAATGGGAAATTAATCACGGATTGATCAACGTTAACTTTTCGAGATGTTCAAACGTGGGTGATGAAGGCATTCAAGCATTTATTCAACATTCGGCGAAGACTATTGTCATTCTAAATCTTAACTCTGTATACCCGCTTACATCATCCACGTTTCAACTTCTGGCTTCATCAGACTGCGAATTTTTATCACAATTAGATGTTGGGTTTTTAAAGACAATAGGGGATGAAGAAATTGAATTTCTTGCGGAGCGTTGCAAGTCCCTTCAACTTATTGAGGCATACGGTGACAATAGAATCACCGAACTGGCGAAGATCAGGCGCGGCGTGAAATTAGTCGGACGGCAAAGTGACTCTATATAATTAATCTCTTGTTTGCCTTGCCCGATAATTCAATTTTTTTTTTTCTTATAATGTACAATTTTGTATGATTCAGACTTTTATCCTTCCCAATCTTCAGTATTATTCAGCATGCAAACAGCGATTGCAGTTTTTTTTTGTTTAATTGCTGCTAGCTAGAAGAAGTGAAAAAAAAAAAAAATAAAAAAAATAATGTCCTATTCTGTGGATATTGCGATATCAAGTGCAACAGATGCTGCCTCTTCTTGCGGATCCATTGGTTTCCCGGTTTTCTTTGATTTTTTTGGCGCCGGGATAACGGTTGCGCCTTCGTTTAATATTTTTCGTTTGTGATCACGTTGAACAGAGTATGGCCTAGATGATTTATGGTTAATTTTTTTTTTTTTTTTTTTCATTACATATTAATCAATTGTTTAAAATCTTACCCGTTAACTTCGGCATCAAGTTTGTTGTATTCTTTAATAGCTGCCTGATTACCTCGCTCAAGAAGATAAACCATGTATATATGTGATAAATCTTTAACCACATGAGGTGGCAGTCTTGCCCTGGTTCGGATCTGATCATGAACGTTTGAAATATCTTTAAACCTTGAAGATTCGATCTCGGTATTAGATGGCAGGTTAATCTCGAATTGAAGGTAATTAATCCAAAAATACCGCACGTCCAAATATTTTTCTGCGTACTGTTGAAATAATTTTCTGGTTTCCTGTGCTGATCCGGTGGACGCGTACAAGGTCCTTGCCCATTCTGCCAGTAATGCACCTTCAGCGTAAACATCAGTAGTTTTTGATTCAATGAATTGCTTAAACACGTCGACTGCAGCTTGCCATCCGGCAACTCTTCTTTCCAAGTTGGCCCGCGCAATAATGGTCTCGATATTTCCCGGCAACTCTACTAATATGGAATCCAAAATATCACGAGCCAGATCAACATTGCCTTCAGATTCTTCAAAATGAGCGTAATTAATCCTGGCTGCCAATCTTGTGATTGGAATGTGAATCGAGCAAGCTCGCCTGTAAACATTTCTAATTTCTTCCTCGTGATCACCGATTGCGGTCAGCCATCGAATGTATCGCAACCAAAATTCATCATATAGTGCGGTTGAAACTAAACATTTTTCGTATAAAAATTGTATGCGCTTGACATCCGCCTGTGATTCTTCAAAATCAAGATATTTGCGCCAATTAATTAATTCAGATTCAGCTAATTCTTTTATATGAAAATACGGTCGCTTGATCTCGGCTTCAAACGGCCACCTGACTGATGTTTGCTTTTGCGTCTCCGTAAATGTTTCCAAATGAAAATTTAATATTCGTGCTCGTAATTCATTTTCAACGTCTTCGTTGGTCTTGCTGTCGATTGATACTCCGTTTGCCGAATATTCATTGTCGAGTTGGTACTTGAACTTGACATAATCCTCTTCTGAAACTAATTCTCGAACAGGTCTTGTAGGTGCCAATTGTGTGAACCTGGTTGATGTTTAGATGACTTGTAATTTTGTCTCACAAAATCAATAAACAATTTACCTTTCATAGTATCTGCCATATTGATGAAGCGGAATCGCGATTATTCTTTCCAAAATTCGTATTACTAAATCTGGTCTTTCCATGCGTTCCTCGAATTCAATATATTTATCCCAAAACGTGTGTGACAAAAAATCTAATCCGACAAGATCTGAAGCTGATTCAAACAATCTATTAAGCACCGTGTTAGATATCAACATTTGCCTTTTTTTTTTTTTTTTTTTTTTTTTGCCTTTCTGGGAACTTACTCTCGGACTGATTCAATGTCAGGACTGGTGTCCATTTTAAAAGCACAGTAACTAGTCCAAATCTCTACCGAGTTTGGAATGCCGGCCACCGCACGTTCATAAACCTATTAATCCATTCACATCAGAAAATTTGTCCTTTATATTTTTTTGTGGTTTTTTTCTTGTTTTTTGGGGTCCATCCGTATTCATGGTTGATCTTACCAATTCACTCCCTTCTGATCCGGTAATTGAAAATTCAATGTCGGCATACCTTTTCCAATATCCAAATAGTAATGGGAATTTTTTGAGAAACGCATCAAACACAGATCGTGCCTTTTCGACCGTCTCTAGCGTTGTCCCCCTCCCAAGTCCTCCTTCTAACGACTCGGTCGCTCTGATCAGGCTTTCCCAATTATCAAAATCATCCGGATCCTTGGCCTAAATACAATCAACACAATCAGTGATTTTCATTTTTTTTTTTATTTGATTGCCTGGCTTTGGCATTTTAAAAACCAAAAAAAAAAAAAACATGGTGCTTACAACGAGACTGTTTAACCGATCCCATTCGGACTCTCCAGTTGCCAATGATTTGTATCCACTCTGATAACTCATTTGGAAAAGATTAAATCTCTTACACCGCTTAACAGATCTGTTTGACTGTTATTTTCTGACAAGTATAGATAATTATTTTTTTTTTAAAAAAAAGAATGGTCTTGCTATTCGTTGTTGGGTTAGATATCGAATGATTTGATGGTGGCTTGCTCGTACTTGAGATCGATGTATTAAATTGAATTTTGTATACTACGCATGTTTGCAACAAAATTTAATTACTCCCACAACGTACCGGGTACCTGTTCAATCACAAATATTAAAAAACAACCAGCCATGTCAACCAAACCTTTACAAATCCTGGTATTAATCTCAGGATCCGGCACAAACCTGCAAGCCATAATCGATTCCGTTGCCGGACTCACGTCACCTCAAATCGAAGCTCAAATCTCAACCGTGATTTCATCATCGCCAACCGCGTTTGGATTGCAACGGGCAGAAAAGGCAGGCATTCAAACCAAGGTTCACGATTTGCAAAATTATTATAAGGATATTCCCAAGGATGCAAAAGAAAATCGCAAGTTGGCAAGGAAAAAATTTAACGTTGACCTGGCCACGATTGTACTGGATGCTTCCCCAGATCTGATCGTGTGCGCTGGCTGGATGCTTATCTTGTCACCATCGTTTTTAAACCCAATCACTGCGAAAGGAATCCCAATTATAAATCTTCACCCTGCGTTACCGGGACAATTTGATGGCATTCGAGCGATCGAACGAGCATGGGAAGCCGGACAACGAGATGAAATCGCTAAAGGCGGATTGATGATCCATCGAGTTATTAAAGAAGTCGACCAAGGTGAACCGTTAGTCGTCAAGGAATTAGACTTGGTAAAATCAGAATCTATTGAGGACTATGAAAAACGAGTACATGATGCGGAGCACATTGCAATCGTTGAAGGTACAATTTTAGCATTGGAAGAGATTAAAAAATCTCGAACATGAAGGAAACGGAAGATAATGCTTTAAAAAAAAAAAAAAGAAACAAAATGTACAACAGTGATAAAATTCGAGAAAAAAGAAACATAGAAGCATACAAATGTAAATAATATGTAATCATTAAACGAGAAAAAAGCACAATCAATGTCAGTATTAATATGGGATACCATTTGTCATTCTCTGGAATTCGTCATATCCCTTCGTGTAAAGACTTTCCGCGCTCTTCTTGATGAGGGTTCTCATATACACAGCAGCATCTTTATCAGTCCTGTCAAGAACAAACCGCTCACGCAACCGTTTAATCGTGGTTTCGCCCTTAAAGCATGGAAGACCGCTTTCCAACATTGGCCGAACGCATTGAATAATATTTTCTGCATATGGCCTGCAGGCAAGGAATGCCTTGATGCTTAATTCTTCAAACCAATGATAAGATTGAGTTTCAGACGATCCACCCATAACTTGAACCATCTCATGAGTCAGTTTAAACGGCGCAGCCTCGAACTTGACCCCGCCAGGTACGATATCAAAACAAAACCCAAAGTCAATGTGTAAAACATGACCTTGATCATCGTACATGATGTTACCATTATGACGATCCTTAAATTGTAAAAGATAAGAAATCACAGAATATGCTGCCATGCTCTGAACAAAACTGTTTCGCGCTTGCTGAAATTTTATCGAATCTTCGCTGCCATGCTTGCTGATAAAGTATTCGTACAGTCCGTTGACTGCTTCGCGACCTAACATGTCACGAGAGATCGAATTCGGTAAGACGTCAATTAATCCACAGCCAGGAGCTGTGGCAATAACCCTGTACGGGAACAAGTACAAATCAAGACCAGACGCGTTGAAAATAACCCGGAAGAGTGCAATCAATTGCAATGCCAACATGTCCTGCCTACAATCATCACCGACTTTGAAAATAGCTCCAAGTGATTTCTCCACTGTTTCCACTGCCGCGGTCTCGGTATCGTCCTCACCGTCCGTACGAATTGTGCTAATTTTTTTCACATTCTTGCGAATCTTAAACGTCGCCATAAACGGAGCTTTGGCATGACTTTGCAATGGCTTGCCTGACTTGCGATCGATACCAATCACTGCACCATCTGGATTCGATGGCAAATACACGCCGACTTCGACTTTAATTTTTTTCATCTCCTCGTCGATTTTAGCCTATGGATAGGTCAGCAACAACTGGCAATCAAACGTTTTTTTTTTTTTTTTTTTTTTTTTTTTAAAAAAAACCATTTTACCTTTTTCTCAGCCTTGGACTTGCGAATGTACGGCTTTAGCTTGCCAGAAATTGAAGTAACTTCGTTAAAAAATGCAAATTCCTTTTTATAAAACTTAAGATCATCTCCATCAAACGAATTGATCATCAATTCCATAACTCGATCAAGAGTAGGTTTCAATTGATCCGGCTACATCGCAATTAGAAAATTGGAAAAAAATCTTGATCAAACATTTGCCATATACTCACAATTGTAGAATCTTCATCTCTATATGCGTTCGACTTCATGTTCCAAATAATCTGGTGGGCAAATAATTGATCCAACTTGGCGGTTTCCAGAATATATCGTTCAATATAACCAGACTGGTCATGACGTAGCATTTGTACAATCTGAGGAACATAAAAGAATGTAATGTCAACGTTATGGCTCTCCAAAGAGCGCATGGCGTATTGAAGCACTAATGTATTCTTGCTATAGTCGGGCATAAACAAGTTAATAGCTTCAATGGGACTAACAGGGGCCCAAAACAATAAATACTAGTAATCATTAGTTCTACAGGAGTCTTTCTAACCAATAATAAAAAAGTACATACTCTTAATTCCGGTGCAACAGCATCGGATATCTTGCCATTAATAAGATATTTTATCGCTTCTGGAATGTGAACAATCCTCTGCGTATCGGCAATAATCAATTCTCGTAATTGAGCATCGAGTTCTGGCTGCTTAAATCTTCGAGCATAATTTAAAGCCAAAGCAGGATCAACTTGCCAGGCAACAATTACCATTTGTGGTGAAGGCTAAATTAAAAAAAAAAAAAGAAAAAAAAGTTGTAACTTCATAATCTGAAAAATTCAACATCCGCCAACTAATACTTACTTCAAATGATCTTTTTGGAATAATAGATTTTAATTGTCGATACGGAACAAACTCTAGAGAATCGAGCCAAATAGAAATGCCATAAATTTCATTCTCCAAAAATTGTAATAACAATTCTTGCTTAACGTCAAGATACAATGTCTTTTCAGGACCTTTCATTGGCATTTTCTTAACAAGCTGATAAACTTCTATTAGTAGTCTAAATTCAGACTTTAATTTCAAGCGATTGCCACCAAATGGATAACTATACTTGTTAGAAAGAATACGCCCTATCGACATTGCATTCCAAATACTCACTTTGGAGAGTTCGTAAACCAAGTTAATCCCGCAGTTAAAGTAACATTCTTAAAATACGTCAGTCTTTGTGAAGGAAGGCTGTTGTGGCTATCGATTAACTTTAGGGCAAACAAAATTAAGTCAAATCGAATCTCTCTCGACAACGGATGAGAACTAGCATCTTTTAAATTTGTCAATGCTATTCTCAACACGCGCTCAATAATTTCAAAAAGATGCGTGCTCTGATAATTACTGGATTCGAAGTGACTCATTAGATTATCAATCAAGTATAGATGAGGTGCAAAAGAGTTTACCGCAATCCGGGCATCATGCATTATTTCCTGCTTGCTTGATGGAGCGTACTCCATTTTCGAGTTGAGAACCTGCGTAATGTCATGTGTCTTGGAGTACAGACCTTCTCGATATCGAATACTCCATTCGAAACCAAGTGCGATCTCGGCAATAACTCTAGATTGAAGCTCAGGAGCCTCGTTTATGATCCACAACCATAGAGAAACGCCAAATTTGATCGATTGTTTTGTGAATAATGTGGTTGGAATAACAACTAAAAAGTGAATAAACCCACGAGCTAATTGTTGATTCTTCAATGCAAATGCAGCAGCTTTTAAGAGACCTTCACGAAGTTCGGCAATAGACACAAACTTCTTGGCTAATACCCGTGCATGCAGATTTTGAAGTAACGCATTTAGATTTTTATATTCACTCAAAGTTCGTTTGTTTTCATCAGCATCAAAGCCAACAGAGTCAACCTTTCGGTAAACCTGACGCCAGGTATATTGCGACAAGAAATCAGAAAGAGTATCTGGGTTAATATCGCCAAGTCTGCCGATGGATGCAAGTGAATTATCAGTGTGGGGGATTCTGCTCCCCATTTCGACTGCAAATGATCTGCCAAGAGCAATATGACCGAATGCTTTGAAATCGTCCATTTCAGCCAAATAAGTTTGCAGTAAACCTTTCATGTCGAGTGGCGCAGTATCGATAGCAAGCTGAACCCATCGCCTGGCTTTCTCATGCAAGATTCTCAAAGTCGATTTTCTATGCGCATATGAATCCGAAAGTTCTAGCTTAATTTTTGCCTTCGAAGAAACAAATACTGATCTAGGAGAATATTGATCGGTATCTTCGTCTAAGCAACTGTCCCATAACAGAGTTAAAAGTTCAAGAAGCGTAAACAAACTTTCCTTGTTGCACAACGCGGAAGGAATAGCTTCAATGACGCGTTGCGTACAGTTAATTGCAGAAGTGGATACACTCTTAATTCGATGGCAACAGCAAATCAAAAGTTCGCGAATTTGTTTTGATATATTTTCACTAGCAGGTATCTCTGGCCTGGCCTCAATGTGCTTGAGATAAATCCGCACAACCTCATTTGAGATACCACTCATGAACTTTGAAGTTTCACCTGCCTTCAAGCTTGGGTCAACAAAATACAATGAAACTTTGGAACAACTACCCGCGCTGGCACGTAATGATTCGAGTAGTAATGCTGCGGAAAGAAATATAAGTTTCGGATACGGTAGCGTGCGCACTTCAAAGCTTGTTGATGCAAATGCAGAAAGAATCTGTTGCCGTTGCTCGTTCAAGTTATGATGAGAAGATCCTCGCCGGAGAACAGTATTGAGTTCCATATCACTCTCAAATTGATTCGAAGAACTTTCTGAAATCAATGGCGGAGAATTCCAAGCTATGATCTCCAAGTCACGACGTGAAGATTTTGCCCATTCGGAATCCCGCGAGTAGCCATGCACAACAACATTAAACCAAGCATTTCGAAAAGCAGATAACATCTCTTGGTCGTCTGTTGTATACATTTCAGAATCTTTTTCAGGCAATAAGCGTGCCAGTGGCTTCAGCAAGTATGAAATTTCTTGAGCCGTAACCGTGATTTCTGTGTGCGGACGATGGTGCTGCAGCTCATTAACATCGCCCTTGCTGACTATACAATCAAGAAGGTCTTTTAAATAGACATCGTACAGCAGATGAGTTCGGTTTAGCTTAGAAGAAATGCGGACACGAGCATCCATAATAGCCTCAATCATTTCCGAGTCATCGTTTAACACAGCTTCTGAACACAACCTAGAATACAATCTCAAGACCGTCTTAAAATCACGCTCAGTGCCAGCTTGTGATAATCCAGCTAATGCGATTACTAGCACTCGATCTATAAAACCATTCACTCTCCCAATTTTTTGAATTAAAACAGTAATAGTCAGTGCTGTTATTTTATCGTCCCTATAGTTCTGAACAATAATGGCTAATCCGTGTATAATATTTTCAAATATTATGTTGCGCTCTTCTTCATTTGCCGAAAGCAAACTTATACTACTACCCATACTGGAAACCCTTTCCAAGTTGTTCGATTTTACTCTTTGTGACTGAGAGCTAATCGTGCCAGGCCTATCTGAAACGACCACCAAAATATTTGCAAAGGTATATAATGTCGCTATAACCGCATCTTCTGAAAGAAATTTAAGAGCATAAGCAACACAAATTGCACCGCCTTGAATTATTTTTTTGGTAGCGTTATATCTGACAATAAGTCTAGGAAAGATTCTTGTTAACGAACCACCAATATCAGCATCCCTAACATCATTATTAGTCTCTCATTGCAATCGACCAAACAAAAAAAAAAGAAAAACAAAAAGAGAAACAAACCTTTTACATAAAAGGGCCATGATTCGGAAGATTCTGGAAATAAGAAATTCATCTGTTAACTGTTCTTCAACCGTTAAAGTTTCTTCAATTATATCCATTAACGAATTCAGATCGTAAACTTCACGTTGCACAGCAATGCAAAGTATTTCCTAAACCAATTAGTATACCAATACGTGATATTAACACTTGCTTGGAAACTTACTAACGCCGAGGCTTTCACAGAAAAAAAAGTTTTCCGTTGCCTCGAGGAAAGCATATCCATGTAGTCCAAACTTGAATCAACGTTTTGAATTTCACGAGTTGCAATCTCACACATAAATGTCAACGTTTTACGTTGGGCTTCATCCAGATCAAACTCAACACGAGAGTTAAGCATTAAAGAATCTAAAAACGAGCCAAACTGGGGATTTCTTTGGGCAACATCTGAAGAAACAATATAGACACCCGCAAAATGTCTCACCATTTCAATAAAATGTAGTCTAAGGTTTTCAGCTCCAATGGTCTGACCAACTGCTCTGTATTTATGCCGATAAACTTGCCATGAAAGCCAAGATTGGTTTGTGCGATCAAGCGATTTAAGAGTTGACAAACAAGCTTCAATTCGGAGCAACAGTCCGTCGGCGAATAGGTCATTGAGAGATGAGAGTAATGAGTATTCAACCGTGGCTCTTTCACGTAGTTGTATTTTTGTACATATTGCCGATAAATATCCTTGAAGTGAGAACACGGGCGCAAATATATGCTCAAAGCTTGCTTGTTTAGGAAAGCCTTGAACATATTGTTTAAAACTATCAAGATATTTGATCAAGTACTCGTTAGCCTGATCTTGAAGTGATTCGAAAGCAAAACCAAAATCGATAACGGCAGTTGCCAAAATATTTGTGACATTATGCCAAGGCGAAGGATTTAATTCTAATCAAAAATAAGCAAACCCGATCATATAAATTTTAGCAAAACAAACCTACCTCTAATAAGTGGTGACTGAACATATCGCTGTCGAAAGCTGTCGACCAAGTATGGACCTAGCTGAGAAAGAAGACTCGTGGCATGTTCCACACTCTTTAAATGAGATGCTGAAGATGCCAACGCCAATAGGACCTCAAGCTCACGCGTGGTCTTTTTAAGTTTGTTAGATATATCCATAATCGGTTGATGAACACCACATTTCTTACCATAGGTATGCTGTGAATTAGGCCATTGCCATTAACTAATTGCTTCGATGAATCGCCGTTGGTCAATTGCACAGTTTTGACTTTCACAGCATCGAATTCTTCTTCGAGCTTTTGATATCGGGAAACTTCGTTATCTGAGGATTTGACCGCTGTATACCTTGCCAATCTATCTAATGCCTTAACGCGTAACAAGCCTCGGGAAATTCTGGTAAATAAATCAGTAAAAAATTTTTATTTATTAAAAGCATGTCGTATTCATGGTAATCCTGACCCGTAGCTGTCCATTGCTTGATTATCGCGTATCAACTGCTGATCTATATATCCCTTAGCTTGACAAGGACATGAACTCGAATGTCAAAGAATAACGACCAATTGTGAATGAAACAAAAAAAAAGCCTTTCCACTAATTAAATCAACCCAACCGTTTAAAGCTGAGAATGATTGATCAACGTGACAAAATTGTCGATTTGCAGTTCACACTAGTAATGGGCTTGCCTTACTTGATGCGTGGTAGTTGCTTGCAGAGTAAGGTTCGCGCAGAAACAACCAGTTTCGTCATCGAATCGATAAAGCTTATTAACAGCATCACCAGGGCTAGGGCTGTTAATTTTTCACGTGAAAGTCATGCGCAGATGTGCCCTACAGCGTTAGCCCTAAGTGGCATCCGGGCAAAAAAATCAAAACGCAGTCACGATTCAGAGAATTTGCAAGGCCTGACTGACCTCCAAAGCGCGCGCATTTGGAGTTGGGTGTGAATTGACTGTTTCGTGCTCAGCTCTGGATAATCAGCATTTCGACATCAGACAACAACAATGGCTCCTACAGAGAAGACAGGTATGTTGATCAACCATTTCACGATTTACAGAGAGGAGAGAGAACACGAGATTGGTCGTCGGTTTCATTATTTTCTCGCCAGCTTGATGTGTTGAGTTTTCATGGTCTAACAGTGTTTATGTAAAGGTCTTATCGTCGGCCTGAACAAGGGTCACAAGGTTACCGCCCGTGAGCCCAAGGCTAGAATCTCCCGCAGCAAGGGCAAGCTTAGCAAGCGTTCCGCTTTTGTCAGAGAGTTGATTCGCGAAGTTTCTGGGTAATTACACAATCAGATATAATACCAAAACATATCATCAGAGAACTAATACATATTATCATTATAGTCTTGCTCCATATGAGCGTCGTGTTGTTGAGTTGATCCGCAACAGCAAAGATAAGCGCGCCAGGAAGTTGGCTAAGAAGAGAGTATGTTGCTTATGCTAGTTTGCTGTGAAATTTTTTTTTGTGCTAATGTTGTTTTCTAGCTCGGTACTTTCGGCCGATCAAAGAGAAAAGTTGATGACCTCACCAGAGTTATCGCTGAGTCGAGAAGAACTGCTCACTAAACTTCTTAATTTTTGTTTTAGCGGGTACAAGGGGAAAAAAATAGGGTATATGTGTTTGCCTCATACAATCATGCTTGTAACATAGCTGTTCTTTAAAAAGCTTTTCACGATCATCGGGTTGACAAAAATTTTTCCAATAAATATTAAACTCCGTTGATACCTCTATGTTATTAAGTTTTAAAACAAACGATCTGCGACTCATTATTTACCTACCTACATATATATATTACGTATATGTTATTGATGATGCATTGCCCATTAATTATCTATTATGTCTAATTTCGTATTCATTATCAAATATCAAAAAAAAAATTCATCAAAAACAATAAGGTATTCAAAATGGCTTGTCCAGCATGTGTCCCATTCGTTCAATCTGTAACTGTTAGCAAATTCATCAAGAGCACTAAACGTTGTTATGCAATCACTTACTTTAGTTTTTAAATATCCCTCAATCTCTTCACTTCGAATTCCACCTGCTCCTTTTCTCCATGCAATAGGTACCATAGGTACGCGTTCCAAAACCTTGATCTCTTTATGTTTACCTTCGACTGCTGCAATCTTGTCCGGATTGTTTGTGAGCAGCCGAATTTCAGATTGACCTAAATCTAATAATATTGCCGTGGCTAAACTATACGACCGTCCATCTGCAGGATGTCGTAGCAATAAATTTGCCGTAACCGTATCTGCTCCCAGATCTTGAAGATTATAAGCCCTAAGTTTGATTAGCAAGTACTTGGCATAACCTGGTGATCACGCATGCGATGCTTACTTGAGCTTCTCGCCAAGACCGATTCCACGACCTTCCTGCCGCAGATAAACAATAACGCCGTTATTTTCTTTTGCCATTAATCTTGCAGCCTCGTCTAGCTGCTCGCCACAATCGCATCGAGCCGACCAGGCGGTTTCACCTGTATAGCATTCTGAATGTATTCTGACCAATGTAGCCGCTAGATCAATGGTTAATGACTGAGCCGAATAAATAAACGCTGCTAATCAAACTTATTAAACTTACAATTTGACTTTGCATTTTTTGTATTCTGTTGTCGCTCATCTTCTCCGCTAGTTATCCGTCCAGGGTAAAGCCTGCCCACGTATGCACCTCTTACCATCCTGTCCATTTCTGTTTCGCCTTCGCGTGCCCGGTCCAAGCTCTTGCTGCGAATCTTGTTTCCAAACACGATCGCCAGGTGCTCTTTAGAATCGATGTTATTCTTATATAAATGCAAAAAAATCTCAGTGCCACTAGTTGTCGGAATGCGAGCTCTCACAACGCATTCAACCTCCGGTAATGTTTCTGGAAGGCCCTTTGATGGCGCATAAGTAGTTGTTACCGGTACCGGTACTGGCGTGGACGGGACCGTAAATGGTGTTATAGCGGGAGAAACTAATGAGGGTGGGACATCTTTAAAAGCGACCGGTGAAGGTGCGAGCACCTCCGGGTCTTCCTTGTCGGCCACATTGTGTACGTCTGGGTCTGGAGAAGCTCGTGGCGAAAGAAATGACGGGAATTCTGATGAAGACGACATGATTATTCAAAACCACAGCAGCGACGTGTAATAGTCGGTAGCACTAAATTGACTGGGGAGAGATATGTGGCAGCGTCCGGGAGTGAAGATGAAGTGGAAAAAAAAATGGATCAATGGAACGACAAGGCCTCGGGACCAAAACCATTGATTATTACGCATGATATATATAACTTGGGGTGGTGCTATCGCGGCGGACTATAAGCTCCAGAATAAGCAGGTTGAGCATTTGTATTTGTCAACCTGACGTGCTGCTTACGAATTTCCGCCGGCTTAACTATGTACTGGGATGAACTTTTAGCCATTTTTTCTTGTAATCATGAGTTAAATTGGAACATGTTATGCTACATAGGCTACTATTGGTAATAGAGCTTTGTTTATTATTTATTTGTGCTATATACTGGACGGAGTAATTTCGTAGTCGGCTCACGGGCTCTCGTACGTCTTGTTTTGCCCATACTAAACGTAAAAGCGATTAGGGCACCACCAAACGGTTCCAATTTTGCAGGTTGCCCATTCCGACCGACCACCCGCATCTAAACAAATCAATTCAGTGAATAAACAATTGAACAGTTCATTCGGATATTTTATTTAAAGATTTTATATTGAGGGGTGGGTTTTTATAAATTTTTTTTTTTTTTTTTTTTTTCAAGCAAACGGGAATTGGTGCTTTAGTTTTATTTTATATTTTTTTAAATGGCAGATTTCATTTTGGATTGGGTCCTTGCCGACTCCCCGGACAACAATCTCTACAGGAACGAATTTTAACTAATCTAGATCATTTAGTGTTTTTGGTTTTTTTTTTTTTTTTTGCATAATGTCTGAAGTCAAGAAGGTTAGCTCCCAGCAAATTGTCCACGACAAGGTAAGCATTCTTAGTTTTCTTCCTTTTCGCTGTTTCTTTTTCTTTTTCATTTTTTTTTTTTTTTTTTTTTTTTGCGTCCCTCACGGTTATTCTTTTCTGATTTGATTCAATTCAAGTCAAACATGTGGCCAATCTTTTGTTTTTGCTCGGAAAATCATTGCATTCATATTCTAACAACATGAAAAAACTCTTAGTGGGACGTTGTTATTTCCAACACCATCACCAAGACCGCTCTTGGATTCGGTTTCGGTGTAATCACCTCAGTTCTTTTGTTCAAGCGACGAGCATTCCCGGTTTGGCTCGGCATTGGCTTTGGCGCCGGTCGGGGTTATGCTGAAGGTGATGCCATCTTTAGAAGCAGTAACGCTGGGGTTAGAATCGTTAAGCAATAAAGCGAATTGGTTTTATGAGATAGACATTTGACAAGTGTTTTAATATACTGTTGTGCATTATTACGTATTTTCCTACTTGCATGGCGCAACATACTTACATTCTCTATGTATCACGCTGTAGAATAGTCATGATACTACGGCAAGTTTTAAATTTTTAATACTTCATTAAGAACTTTTAAATAAACAAACCCTTAAAAGATGTAAAATACATGGCTTCAACTTGATTTTGTTTACTCGTCATCCTCAACCTCCTCCTCCTCCTCCTCGGCCGGACCAGCAGTGTTGACCAACGAAGCAATCTTGGCAGCACGCTTAGCAGCGCGCTCTTCGTGAGTAAGCTTAACCTTTCTGAACTTCTTAGACTCAGCAGCGTACTCCTCCCTGGTCTTGTTTGCAGCAGGCTTTGGTGAAGGATCGGCACGGATCGCAGCGTGAGCATCAACGTAGATGTCCTCGAGAGAATCAGCCTCGATGTTGTCCTCAATGTATCCCTTGAAAACCTGTCTGTACTTCTCCTCATCGTCATCGATCAATGTCTCCATGTACTCAGCAACGTGACCACTGACAATGTACTTTCTCAAAAGGTCGGCGTCGAGCTCCTTGGTCTCGATATCGTAACCAGGGTATCTCTTCTCGCTGTGTGGAACGTAGATACCACCGTCAGAGGCGCCCTTAAGGACACCAAAAATGCGGGCACCAGTGGTGGTTCTGTGAAGACCAATGTCGAGATAAGCCTTGAATGGTCGTGGACCATCCTCAACAGCTTCAGTGAGAGAGAACTCACCATCAGCCTCCTCAACACCAACGTAGGTCTCGTCCAAACCAAGCTTCTGAAGAGCTCTTCTGGCAACGAGAAGACCAACAGCGTAGGCAGCAGCCCAGTTGGTCAGACCGTGCTTGATTCCGTATCTGGGGAGCTCGTGAGCGTAGGCAGCAGTGAAAACAATGTCACCGGTGATGGTGGAAGACACGATCTGAGCAATGATGTCCCTGTTGGTAAAACGGACAACAAGGCGGTACTTGGGAGAGTTGTACTTGGCCTTGTGCTGGGTGATCAAACGCTTGCGGGCATAGTAATCGGTCTTTCCCTCCCGTCTACGTCTGTAGGGGGTCTGGTATCGGGAGAAGTAGGCTGGAGTCTTGACTTGTTTCTAAAAAATTGGCATGGTGTTAACCAAACATGAATAACTAAAGACCATAATACTTTGCACTACTTACGGTGAACGGCATTGTGATGTTGGTGAACTTAAGAACTTGTTGTCGTCGCTGTTCTGTGAAAGTACGATCAAGGCCCTTCTTTCTGATTGGCAAAGTCGACGTTCAAACTCCGGGCAAGCGCAAACTTCAGCCAAAAGATTAAAACGCAGTCACGATAAATGTTGAACGCTGATTAGCCCTAAACTTATTGTAATCCGCAAGTTAGGGTACGGATTTCTAAATCAAAAACCCGCAATGTCAGACGTTACGTAATACACATTGTGCGCTTGGCTAACTGATAATAATATTGCATTTTGACACCTGGTTGCTGCAAGATCATGTAATAATTATGAAATAAACATGAAATTTTGCCATGAATGCAGGGTTACAACATTGAAACTTACAAGTCAGACGAATCATGCATTAAGCCATGCTACACGTTAAGTAGAATTCAAATAATGGTATATATCGTTACATCGTAACAAATAGAAAAAACTGAGAAAGCCCAAATGACTGCACATTTTTTGCTACATTTCTAATAAATCGAAACTCTTTGCCAATATGATTTATCGCAATCCTCAAGCTTTTCGAGCTGCAGAAGTTTGAATATAGTATAGCGATAAGATAAGCTTTATATAATATGTAGCCATGATAGCTTAAGAGCTTAACTGTAATTCATTGATATCTTCATTTCTTGATTCATTTATTCAAAAAAAAATACCATCCAATAATTTGAGAGTGAATCATCGGCATTGTGCTGTTGGATGCTGGCATAAAAATTTCAACTCGTTAACTATAGCTTGAACGACGTCACCCGAAAATAAAGTTATCGGTCCATTAAGTAATCGTTCACAATCTCCACATTCCACTTCATCAATGTTTTTTTTCCCTATATTCTCATATCAAACATGACGTCTTCATTACCTTGCAAGGACTGCATTACCGGAACCATTCATAAGGGCACTCCGCTTGGTTTGGAAGTCAAATTGTTTGACACTGACGCTTATCTTGCCCCAGTACCAGAGTCCGTCAACGGAGTGATAATTTTTGTAACTGACTTGTTCGGTTGGAAGTTGCCAAATTCACGACTTCTTGCGGACGCATATGCAAAAGAGGGCAACTACAAAGTTTACGTACCTGATTTTTTTCCCTGTATATATATAATCTTACAATAACCATGCTACATATTGCATTATAAATTGATAGGACTAACGACATTGTTTTGTATAGGGCAACCGATTCCTTTGGAATCAATCGACGCATTTGCTCCTTACAAGCCATCAGCCAGTCCGGCATGGTATAGTTCAGCATGGAAAATTGCCAAATCATCACCTGGCATTGTTTCTTTCCTTATCGCGTCTCGGCCGTCCGTGACGACACCCAAGATTGCCAAGTTTGTTGAGCAAGTCAAGGCTGCCGAACCAAACCTGCCGGTGTTCGTGGTTGGATTTTGTTGGGGCGGAAGATATTCGTTAATACTGGCAACCGATCGAGTCAAGGCAGGCACGATCGCTGCCGTGGCTGCTCTTCATCCAAGCATGGTGTCCTTTCCTGACGATATTAAGGCCACAACTGTGCCGGTCACGATCGGCATCGGCAGCAAGGACACAATCACGTCAATCAGCAGCATTGAAAAAATTAAAAATTTTTATTTGCAACACAATGTTGAATCAGAGGTTAAGGTGTATGACGACATGATTCACGGGTTTGCCGTGCGCGGTGATATCGAACGGGAAGTCGTGGCAACCGCAATGGCAGATGCAAAAACTCAAGTATTGACGTGGTTTAAAAAACATGAATTGTCGCAACTTGATGAGTAATATATAACATGACTTGTGTCGTTTAATCAAAGCTGGCTAGTTGTTTTTTTTTTTTTTTTTTTTTTCAATTATGCAAATAATATCGCAGGATTGATAGAGCGTACCCTACAGGTAAGGGCTTAAAATATGCATAAAAAAATTGCAAGCCATTAATACATTCCAGATGCCAGATCCGTTTCAGCGATTTCCTTTATATTTCGAAATGCGACGTTAACCTATAATCATTACGTAAATATATATATATATAATCTTGATGCACATGAGATGAATTTGCGAGAACGCAGTTGCGGTATGCGGTGTAAGACGCAGGTCCATTTTCGGGCTTATATATGACCATAATGTATCGTGAACAGCCTGCTGCACTGGCTGCTTGGCGTGTCGCGGAACATGTTTTGCAACTAAAGTGTAAATTGAGGTATCTATCATGCGCGGGGCGGAATTTTAAAGGATGTGTAACTTCTATATCCACAGAACGTTACATAATGTGACATTTGTACATATACGTAACTGTTATTTTGATTGGTAACAGGTAATTATAAAACAAATAGACAAATGTCAAAACGTGTTAGGAATAACTGTGAGTCAGACGACCTGAAATTGCATTTTCCTAGTTAAAGGGGCATAAGTATGCTGATTTGTTGGAATCCGGGATATAGTTGTTCCTACCGATAAGCTTCAAGATTTGAGAATCCACGTTGTATTATACATGTTCTGCTGCAACAAAACGTGATATCCAAAAAGAAAGGTGAGAAGAAAAGACGAAAAAAACAAAACTATTTTAAATTACTACATGTATTATTGCAAATTACGCTTCTGGGAAGAAGTACCCGGAGTACCCGGAGTATTCGGAGGGAGGTATAACGCGTCCAATGCAGCAACGTCCGACCGCTTCCTAGCCCCCTTTTTAATTTAAACTTGCAGTTCTGACGTCAAAACAAGTTCGAGCTAGCACATATATATTAAAAAAAATAAAAAAAAATAAGGAGAATGAAAAACAGGTTGCATTTGTCGAGACTTTCTAAAAAAAATAAAAAATAAAAAATAAAAAATAAAAAATAAACAAGCAAAAAATAAATTAAACATCTCTGTAATTCTGTTATCGCTTATCCGTCGCAAGAAATGTAAGGTTTGCAAGGATACCAAAAACCTAAGAACTAGTTAAGCGGAACACAAAAAGCAGATTAACTTAAACGAAGTTCCGTGCGGCGACCGCGTGCGGAGCAATATTAAAACAACGTGGCAACAGGCGCAAGCGTAGACATCAAAGCGCTAACCAGAAATGGGTTAGGTCGGTTCGCTCGGTTCACTCCATTCCCAACTTGCCCGCAATGACATGATATCAATTCATTAATAGTTAGCTTTAATATGGGCCCGCCCTGGTGCGCAAAACATAACGTACCATACTGGCCAATACAAACACAATCCAGTCGCGCGCGTATGACGACGGTGTTTGCCGTTGTCTTACTATCTGGGGAAACCGTCTTTAGCAAAAATCTTAACTTTTTCTACAGTTGTTCTTGCATATGCCCCCCTTCTCCCTATTCCCCCCCCCACCCCTCCTCCTTTCTACGCCACTCAGACTGATAATATATAACATGTATCACTTCTACCTCCATTTGTCTCAACTTTTTCTTTTTCTTTTTTTCTTTTTCTTCCTTTTTTTCCTTGTTTGCTTCTTTTTTATTTATATATTTTATATATTTTCTTTTGCTGCCTCGATAAAAAAAATGTCTATCTCGGTTGATGCTTCGTTTTTCAATTCTTCATTAACTCACAGACGGCCATCTTCATTAATGCTTCCTTCATCACGTCGGGCATCGTTAGATTTCGCATGGTCGTCGTTCTCCGGAATTGCAACATCGGCGGCTCAACAACCATTCCTTCACGGTACTGCCTTATCTGCCGATCCGGCATCCATTTTTCTAGATAATGACCATGCCACTGCTGCTGCTGCTGCCGCCGCTGCTGCCGCTGCTGCCGTGAGCATGGCATATCCGCTTATCGCATTCGAGCGCCGGCGTTCAGAATTTCTGTTCGACATGACCAATACGCTTCGTGACACGGCAACACATCATACGCTAGCAGATGATTTCTCGTTTCAGACCAGCAAATTGTTGGAATCACATTCGACACCATTCAACTACGTGGAGTCAGAGGAAAGCATGGAAATGATGGGCACCTTGCCTGGATATTTCTACTTGGGGCCCGTTGGTGGCCAGGTGTCACCTATACCATCACTTCCGTCACCTCTATCGACAGAACATTCACAAATTTCGCCACAAGAACCAGCTTCTATTGTTGTTGATGATGTTGATGATAATAATAATAATAATGATGATGACGATGACGATGTTGTTCTTGATAACAATATCAATACCAACCGAACCATTGGCACACGCAGCCTATTATCTTTCATTCCAAGCCCAAAATGGGACAATTATTCAATCTCTCAATCATACACAACAGAACCTGACAACCAAGTTCAGGACATATCCGCAGCACCGCATTTGTTAAAGCATGATACAATAGCAGCCACGCCGTCGCCAAAGCCGGAGTCGCATTATTCAGAGATTGGCGACACTGAACTGTCTTCAACCACAACGGCAGCATGCACAACAGCGACTTCATCGTTTTCATTTGATATGTCTGGCGGCGCAATGGTATACGTCAATGGCAGGCGCCGCAGTTTGCGAACATTGGGTCGAACAACCGAACCTTTACCAGCAGGTATCATATCTCAAGGTTTATTTCATCATCATCATCATCATCATCAACCACAAACTTTTCAAAATCGACCAACGTCATCACCTTTCAAGTCGAGCGTACCCTTTATGGGCGATGATTTGACCGAGGACGAAGACAAACAAGAAAAGGACAATAATGTTTATGATGATGACGATAATGATTATGACGACGACGGTGATGATAGTGATGATATTGATTATCAAGACCGGTCAAAACGATCAGTTGGTCACAGCCTGGTTCAATTCACTACAGGCGTGCACGTTTTAAATAGCAATCATCTAAATTCAAATTCACCTCACAGGCTTCAAGTTGGCGGTCGTCAAGATCGGCACGAGCGGCACAAGCAGCAATATTATGGAGATGAAGGTTACGAAATTGACGTAAGTGATGATGATCATGATGGTGATGATGATGGCCATGAAGAAGACGGAGAAGAAAGTGATTCGCTTTATGAAGACGAACGAATGTTTGAGCAGAACATGACCAGAACCAAAAAGGGAGTGTACCGATGTAATCATTGCCCTAAAAAATTCAACACCATGGAACAATTTAAGTAAGCCGTCCTTCTTCCTAAGTTGAAATTTTTAATACTGACGTTATGCAGCACTCATATCGAAACCGAGGGAGTAGAGCGACCATTCAAATGCACAACGTTGGCATGTCCTTGGTCAAAAGTCGGCTTCCCGAATCGAAACGAATGCAGGCGGCATATCAAGCATCAACACGAAGGTGCCACGTTTTCATGCACGTACGCGTTTTGCAACAAGACTTTCCCGCGTAATGATTCGCGCAACAGGCATGAAAAATTGGTACATGAAAAGCCAGATTCAAGATTGAACAAGAAATTATTAAAGAAAAAAATAGAAGAAGAAGCCAAGAATCGCAGGAATGAATTGAAAAGACAAAAATTGCAGATTGGCGACAAGAAAAGGAAGAACCGGACAACTTCGCGATAAGAAGTGTTAATTTCTTTCTGTCTATAATTTTTTTTTTCGTAATACTCGTTTCAGCAGGTGTTTTGGGGTTACAGTCGTTTAAGCATATAATGTTGTAATAACACTAGTTTAAACTAATATATCTCTAATGTTTTAATCCACCCACGGTAAACAATGAATGACCGATACCACATATCCATCATCACTTTTCATTGGCCAGCGCAGCACGGACCCGGTTTGGTGCACGAGGACGAATGCAACGTCAGATGCAATTTCCAGCTTCCGGCATAAAATCTCTCAATTCAGGGTCATTTCCGCCGCACGACCAAAATCTAATTAGCAAAAAAACTATTCTACACCGAATACATTGTTGTTTTTATTCAGTCACTCTTTTTATTGGGTTTTTGCCTTTTTTTTTCTTTAATTTTGTTTTTATATGAAGTTGTTCAACGAATTGACGTAATTCATATTAACAATTGGGTGCCAAAAAGTTTACATTATCTCTGTTCAATTTCGAGGCACGCGACTGACTCAAGACAGCACTAACGAGCTTCTATTTTGTTTACTTTCCATTGGCACAGTACAACCAAGTAGTGCATGACGAAATTCATTTTGATTTAACAAGAAAATTTCAATTTCAATTTTTTTGTTTTTGTTTTTTCAAAATGGTTGTTCAAGTTGACGACGTGCTGTATCGGACAGAAGTTCGACGATATCCTGGCTTCGCGCCTTTAATCGCAGTTCGAATAGTGCAGCTTGTGATTGGGGCTAGAGCATCGTGCGTGTTATGGGATGCATATGTGACTTCAAACAAGTATCTTGATACCAAAATATCTTACCCGCCTTGGACTGAAGTGCCGTATACGTTGACACCATTGGCCGGTCCGGTTATTCTCATTGTGGTGAGTCCATCATGTTCTAAAAGAATAGAAGAACGCGTCGAGGGAATTGGGAATTGAATTTTTTTATTTTTTTTTTTCAAATTTTTTTTTTCTTCATTTTTCGCTAATAAATATATAAACATATTTTTCTGTCTCATAGTCGTTACTGTCATACAAGACTTTTTTATTTGACTTTATATTGTTGCCATTTTGGAACAGGCTTAACTTTGCCGTGCTAAGAATCAACTTGCTGATTGATTACGCGCTAGCAGCTGGTTGGATTATCAGCACGATTCATGTCGGTATGTGAAGTCGGAATCTACTTTCAAGTATCGGAGTGAACACAGGACTAAACGAGAATGAAATATAGGATCGATTATATTACAAGGCTTCTGCCCTCAATCAGAAGATGACTTACGATGGTCCGTATTCCAGGACTGGCAACTTGAGATTGATCATCCAGAGACAATTTATTTAACTGCCAAACTGATCCGGACCGCGTTTCCTTTTTTGGCCTTATCTGCGTAAGTACACGACAACCATGGCGGTTATCATTCAATGAATGGTATGCTTATGTTTACATTTTTTGATTAATCATTTTTTGGCAGGATAATTTCTTCAACCGCTGTTTGGATTCTCAATCATTATGTCATACACGTTGCTTCGGAAGCTGGAATTGAAAAGTATGACTTTATGATTGGCGGCTTGCCACGTCTACGACAGGGAAACTTTGAAGATTCAAAAGTTTGATTTTGGTGCACTTACATATTGGGTTGAACGAGCAATGCATTTTTGTTTTTTGTTTTTCTTTTCTTTTCTTTTCTTTTCTTTTCTTTTTTTTTTTGGCAGTGTGCTATTGGAAACAAATGTACAACAGGGTTAAGTGAATGAAAAGAGTCCAAAAATATGTGAATGTATATTCAGATGAAAGAGTTCCGGGTATAGATCGAAATTGTATATAATCAACAAATGACATTGAAGTAGGCGTAAGTACGTTACTTGGTGCCATGGGAAATTACAATCATAGTCAGCAACATCGTGATCACGAATGGCTGAACATAACGCAATACGCAAGCTTTGTCTAAGCATTCAAGATACGAAACCTGATGATTCACTCTTTTGTTCGTTTTACTTTGGGGATCTTTTTCTTTTTTTCAAAGAAATTAACTATAACGATTGGGTAATCATCTCTCGGATAACTATTAATAATATTTTTTTTGGTTCGTATTCGCTCGCGTTCCTGAGTTTTGGGGAGAAAAACAAGACCCGAGCCTGCGTGCTCAAACATACGCATGCAGTCTCGAGGCCTCGGGCGCGTTCCGTGCTGAATACTGCGCACATGCCGGCGTAAGTTCCAGTCCGCGTGTGCGCCCCTGAATTTTTTGGGATTGCCAATATAATACATTGACAAGCCGTGTTTTCGTTTTCTTTTTACTTCATTCAATTCACACTTTGACTTGCATAATTAATATTCAATTGCAATAAAATAGAATAATGGTTGCCAATCCTAGTGACGTGTACATTGTGTCTGCTGCCCGAACGCCAATTGGCAGCTTGCTGGGTGGCCTGTCGTCACTATCAGCTACCGACCTTGGAGCTCACGCTGTCAAGGCTGCGCTGGAGAAGGTTCCTCAAATCAATCCCACATTGGTGGAAGAAATTTATTTTGGCAACGTGTTGTCGGCTAATGTGGGCCAAGCGCCAGCCCGGCAAGTGGCCATCAAGGCCGGCTTGGGGGATGACACGGTGGCAGCTACGATCAACAAGGTGTGCGCGTCGGGAATGAAGTCGTTGATTATTGGTGCGCAGTCGATCCTGACCGGCACGGCCGACATTATCGTGGTGGGCGGCACCGAATCAATGAGCAACGTACCGCACTACCTCAGCGTGCGCAACGGCATCAAGTACGGTGCCGGCGAACTCGTGGATGGCTTGCAACGGGATGGCTTGCAAGATGCTTACGATAACAAGTTCATGGGTGACGCGGCCGAAGTGTGTGCTGTCGATCATGAGATTTCTCGTCAGGACCAGGATGATTTTGCCGTGGCGTCGTACAAGAAGGCACAACAGGCTCATGCCGATGGCAAGTTCGCGGCCGAGATTGCGCCAATCACGATCGCAGGTTTCCGAGGCAAGCCTGGAAAGACGATTTCCGTGGATGAAGAAACTGGTAATCTTAATGAAGAAAAACTTCGTGCTGCCAGGACCGTGTTCAAAAAGGACGGCACCGTGACGGCACCGAACGCGTCACCACTTAACGACGGCGCGGCCGCGTTGGTGTTGGTTTCGCAACGCAAGTTGGCCGAACTGGGCCTGACTGCGATTGCCAAGATTCGAGGATGGGGTGAAGCTGCTCATGCGCCAGTCAAGTTCACGACCGCTCCCTCATTAGCTGTTCCCAAGGCATTGAAACATGCCGGCATCGAATTATCCGATGTTGATTTTTTCGAATTTAACGAAGCATTTTCGGTGGTTGGCATTGCCAACACAAAGATTCTTGGCATTTCGCCCGACAAGGTCAACGTGTACGGTGGTGCCGTCGCGATCGGTCATCCGCTCGGCTGCTCTGGTGCTCGCGTGATCGTCACGTTAACTTCCGTGTTGAACCAGGAGAAGGGCAAGATTGGCGTGGCTGCCATCTGCAACGGTGGTGGCGGCGCCAGTGCGGTCGTTATTGAGGCGTTATAAAGCAATGGTTATTGTTCAACAAGGTCATGTATTTTTGCAAGGTTGTTTAGTTCATGGGGTAATTTTTTTTTCTTTTTTTTTTTTAATTAATTTGCATATTGTGCACATTACCTGGTTTGTTATATTGTTACATAGTATTAAAGTTCGTCAAGCATATATTATACATACATATAATCATAGGCAATGTACAAAAGCGTATTACAATACAAATTGCAGGTTCGTGTCGATTGGATGTGACGCACTCAATTGTGGCTTCTGCGTATATTTGGCCTGCATCAGCGCTCGCATGTTTTGCAGCAGCGACAGATAACTTTGAGTCGGATTCTGGCCCAGCACGGCGATAAACGCGTACGACATGGCACCGGTGGCCATGCCGTTCTCGGTAGTGTCAGCCGAAGTTTGCGAATCCTTGCAACCAGAAAACATAATCACGTCAGCCGGTGAAGTTTTCGTTCGCCGAGTTTTTTCGGCCGCGTCATTACCACCTGCAGAAGACAAACCGGACGTGGCTTGCTTGAAAATCGTGGATACCGAGTTAATGGCACCAAAGATGTCACCACGAGAATATGATGAAAGTGCAGATAATAATCCCATGCCTGCCTCCTTGGCCAGGTTTGGTTCCTTCAGTACTCCCTGTGTCGAATACAGATACGGCAAATCCAACGCGGTACCGGAATGACATGAATCAAAAATGGCAGTCAACCTCACGCCCGGCGCCAACGGCCTGACCATGATGTCATGCATGTCATCGTCCACCAAATGACCAGCCTGTTGATAATCAACCGGGTATATTACTTCATCATATCCATCTTCTTCGTCACCATCCAAATCCTTGGTTTGACCGCCATGACCAGAATAATGGAAAAACAATGCATCGTTTGGCTGCGCGTTTTTAACCAACCATTGCATGGCCGAGATCATGTTTGCCCTGGTCGGAATCGATCTCGGTTTTTGCGTTTGATCATCGGTTAAGATTACCATGTCATCGTATTGATAATTACACCTTTGATTTAAAAATTTTGCAATGTTATGCACGTCGTTAATGCAGCCTTTTAACTCGTTCTGTTGGCCAATGTAATTAATGCCAATCAATAGCGCCTTACGTTTGCCTTGGCAATTTGAATATTGAAAATTGTAATCCCCGGGCGCACCGTTTCCAAATTGTTGCTGGTTTGTAGGTGGTCGTTGCAAGTTAGACGGCGCTTTTTTTTTTTTTTTAGTTCCAATTTGTGATAAAGAGATTCTCAGATAATACTTACGTTGATATTGAACTCCAACTTGGTCTTGTCGTGATTCATCAGATCGATAATTACCATTATTATATTGATGTTGCTGTTGCGGCTGTTGATGATGATGTTGCTGCTGTTGCGGCTGTGATGAGTATCTGCCATTGAACTGGCCTGCGTTTGATTGCTGGTATGAATTATTATATCCGGGCCCAGGATATCCTCCTCCTTGACCGTATCCTCCTTGACCGTATCCTCCTTGACCGTATCCTCCTTGACCGTATCCTCCTTGATTATATCCGCTACCGCCATTACCGTTATCATAACCGTTATAACCTCCGTATCCCTGACCAGGAAGTGGTCCAGGCGGAGGCGGTCCGTAGAATCCTCCTGGCGGCGGTCCCGGTGGTGGTGGACCTTGCTGATATCCCTGACCGTAGCCACCATTGTTGTTGTACTGATTACCTCCGTAAGAGTAATCTCCCTGTCCAGGATATGCCATTGTGCAAACGTTTAGTCAATGTTCAGTCAATGTTCAAAGACGTAACCTATGCTACTAATTCTCGTTAAAAATGTCAATCAAATGAATTTACTTTTATTCTTAGCCGCCGCGCGATGGCGCAAACTCCACATTACGTAGTTGTTTGGTGCGTCATGTTTTTTGGATAATTACAACAAGATGTTCAACTCTTTTTTTTTTTGTTGTTGTTTGGCGGACTTTGAAAGTATCATGATATTGAAATAGATGTCGCAATACATAAATGTACTTGATTTTTAAAAATATGTTTTAATTTCAATTATCTTGTCAAATCCAGACGTAGCGTTACGCGCAACTCGCGTGTAAACGAACGACCGTTTAAGATCCACACAATACAATTGGAAAAAATTCACAGGCTTTACAAAACGCAGATGAAGATTAAATTAAAATATTCAAAATATTATAAAATAAAAAGATATAACCCATTCCATGTGAAATGATTGATGGGGAGGGGGGGTGTCAACTTGGACGACAATTGAGGTTTGCGCGGTTGCAAATTCGCATTCCATAAAATTACAAACAATTGTAAAGTACACATGAGATGTACACTAAGCCTGGGTATGTTATGTTTAGGTTATGGTAATTAAGGGCAGAATAGTTATTGTATTATAAAAGAAACGTCTCCCCTGTATGCCCAGTTCGTCATCCCATTTAAGACTAACTGGTTTGTCATACAGGCTGCGAATTCACGTACCTTGTTACATTTGGAGGTCCTGCCCGTTCTTAGAATCACAAACAGAAAAAAAACCACCACGCCTGCCACAGTCGCATACCAAAACGCACCGCTGCGTACTCGCGGACACCTCCATCCCTACTTTCGATGGAGATTGGTCTAAATACGGCGTTTAGGCAATTAAGATCCGTCGTATTTTTGCCGCCAGTTACTGGACCTGGCAAGTGGTCCGGGATCAACTTATTACCGCTCTGATCAAGCAAGCCGCCTCGTGGTGGGGCTCTGTGGGTTCCAGCGACCCCACCATTACTTCCCTGAAGTCTTTCTTCTCCGTTCTCAAGAAAGAATTCCTTCCGCCTAACATCGATTTGCATCGCCTCGAGCGCTTAAGCGACGTCCGTCTTCGTGGCACATCGCCCAGGGATATTTCGGAGCTCATTACTCGCTTCGACGATCTATCGACTGCTACCATGGAAAGTGACCGCGGTCTAGTCATGACCTTTATGGCCGCGATATCGCCTCATACACAGCTTTACAACAAGCTGTTTTCCGAGAACCCGGCGACCCTCTCGGAAGCCAAAAAGATCGCCCGCGACTGGCTCGCCGGTCGTTCCATGAAGACGCGGACGACCACGCCTGCTCTTCGACCGTCACTCAAGCAGGACGCCAATCACGTTAATCACCGTGGCCATCGCTCTCGCCGCGTTAATCCCGTGGCTGTTTCCGCGGACTCGTCTTTAAACGGTTGATGGAAGTCCTCGCGTGCTACGTTGTATTTCAATAGATCCAGTTGCACAATCTTCTTTGTTTACGTTAAACTTAACGGTAACACATAATCGCCAGTCTTTTGTGGCCCATACTCTCAAAGCCGATGGCGCAGATGCCAATTTCATCGACGTAAATTTTTTACAACGCCACGGCATGTCCTCCAAACCGTCCGGGCAGGACCTCCAAATGTGACAGGGTACGGGGATTCGCAGCCTGTATGCCAAACCAGTTAGTGATTCCGGTCGTGGATTCAGCATCCACCCAGGCTTGGCGAAGCCCGATAAACAGCCGGTGACGACGACCATTGCTGAACAAAGGGCCGGTCAAGCAATGTGAACGTCGTTACATTACAAACATCAACAACATAAACTTGCCTGACGAGCTGATAATCGCGGCAGCAAGTTAATGTTTTGATTATTCGCTGGTGTTGAGATTTGACACGGACGAAAGCGCCGTAGGGCCATCACGACCAACAGCAGTTGCACGTCATTGAAATCATGGTTGACTTTGTTGCTAATGCAAGACAACCTCGAAATCCGAACGCATGACTTGAGAAGCTATAAAAAGCCATTCTCAAATTCTCCGCCTGACAATCTTTCTTTTTTTTAACCCTGGAGACCTTGGAGTGATTTTGAAACGAGGACCGAAAAGGGGCTCACCAGATGCAGCTTAAGGTTATATCCCCTTTGGCCTCACAAACGCGCCGACAACCTTCCGTGGGATATTACGTGGGATATTAAATGAAACAATATTTTAAATTTTGGACGCATATACAATATATATCGTTACTTCTCAGGAAATATTAGTTACCACTATAATAGACTTTTTACACAGTGGGAGTTATTTTATTGTTCCATCGTGTATTATAAAATGAAACGCCTTATAGATGTCTACCTGCAATTAATTTACAATGCAGGTCGTAATTCCAAAACAAAACAGGGACATGACGTGAAAACTCGTAGAATATATTATCTACAACAGTTTATCGCTCTCAACTCCTTGCAATTTGATACGCTTGACCTTGTTATTATATGCCGACGGGATGATCTCCACAATCTCATCCCGATCAAAATTCAAGTTGGGAATGTCGGATGGCGCGCATGCCATCAGGTATCCGTACAACACCCTGAGCACGCTCACGTGCGCGACAATCAAGATGTCACTGGAGATGCGTTCCATTTCCAAAATTATGGGTTCCAACCGGACCGCCAAGTCATGATACGACTCCGCACGAGGGTATCGATGACGATAAGGATCCTTGCGATCAGCCGCGCACTCATCCGGCAATTGTGCCTTGACCTGATCTGGTCCCAACCCATCCAACAATCCAGGATGCATTTGTGACAACTGCGGTCGTTGCCGACAGTCAAACCCAAACTCCTTTTCGAACAATGACGCGGTCTCGATCGTGCGCTTGCGCGTGGACGTCCACACCACCAGTTTGCGCTCGGCCGAACCGTCGTCACCTTGGCTGACCCGCAATTCATGTTCGGACTTGCGGTGGGCCAACAACGTGTCGGTTAAAATACGCGCGTACGCCCACCCGTCGTCGCTTAGTTGCGGATCGGACTTGTACCGGGGCCGAACTTCGGTCGATCGGCCAGCACGAGCAAAATAAACGGAACCGGATTTGATGTGCAAGTTCATGAGATAAAAAACGATCCGGTTAGGCAAATAACCCAATCTTGAATTGTTTAGCAATATGCGTTCGCCAGCGTTGTATAATTTAACGTAGCTAAATTCTTGCTCATCCACCGGTTCATAATGTGGGATCTTGTCATTAATACGTTTGAGGTAATCCCGGATGGCATCCTGTTCACTCCAACCGACGTAATCCGGTGATGAAATCTTGACGCTGCGCACGTTGGCTTCAATAATCTCTGGCTTGTCACAAATGGATTCAATGAAAATAACATGAATGCCATGCTGGTTAAGTTCCTTAACCAACACGCGCCTGCCAGCTGACGTTGGATTGACTGCGTCGTAGATGGCCACCTGGCCTCGACCCTGATCAAAAAATTTAAACATTTCATTCTTGCAAGCGGCCATCACGCGTTGCCTCAAAATCACGGTAGTTGGTGACGCGTTTACCAGAAAATAATCATCCGGTACCGGTTGGCCTTCCTGGATATGAGTCCGGCGGTAGTCACTCAAATGAAATGCATGAGTCTTGACTCCCAACCATCGCAAGTACCGCGTAAGTGACACGGCAAGGTGGCTTTAAAAAAAAATCCATACAATTAGCACAAGGAAAATAAAAAAAAAATTAAAAAAAACTCACGTTTTTCCACGGGCGGGCAGACCGACAAGCACAATGCAGATCTTGCCGGCGTGAAACAGTCGGCCAGATTCGGTCGAGTACAGTTGTGCCGGAGACACGTGCGTGGGCGATAGCGTGTCATGAACCGCGTCCACGTTAACGGACCGTTGTTGTGAAGATTGTGAGTGATCGGAATGAATCTTGAGGCCATGCAGAAGTGGCACTCGCAGGCGTGCATGGGTTAAAAGATCATGATGGTGGTAACCCGCCATGGGGTTGTCGTGAGCGATGGCACCCGTGATGGGTGATGTGGCAAGGTCGGCATGATAGGTTGATAATCCCGGAGGCGGTGAAAACGATGAAGATGAAGATGATGATGAAGAGGAGGAAGATACTCTGGAAGAAAATGGCGGAATCACCGGATCCCTGTTTGCCAATGGAATGGCGTCGACAATGTCGTAGTCATCTTGATTACTATTGTTTATACTGGCTTGCTTGTTATTACCGTTATTGTTGTCGTCATGATCATTATTTCTGTTGCTGTTGCTGCTGTTAGTATCTTCATCGTCATCATCGTCATCATGCGCAAATATCAAATGCGGCGGTGAGCTCGACCGTGACGACGATTCCGAATCTGATAAGGAAAGCATCATGTATACACTTTTTTTTTCCCAGCTCCTCGGTTTAACTCGTTCTGTTTTAATATGCTTTAAAATCTAATTGCTGATTTGAAAGAATTTTCTTGTCAGAACTTCAAAAAAACAACAATTTTTTTTTGTTTTTGTTTTTCGTTTTAAATATCTTGATCTTGGTTAGAGTCGAACGGACCAAAGGCAAAAAAATATTGATTTAGTGTTATCGGGGAAGGCGGGGTGGTGATTTCAACCAAAAGCGCAAAGAACAATTAGTTAAACGTGTGCGGGTGGCTTACGTAACAATACTACTAAGATAATCATAATATATTGTTCAGTGACTAGTTATACAAACCAGTATATACTTGTGAATGAGTCCAATTTCGGTTGACTAAAATGAACAATGTAATTGCACGTAAATTATCCGCCCGATAGACGGTGGTAATAAGTTGACTATCCTCATATCCGATTGAAAGTGTGTCTGTAACCAGACGCCGAATGGTATATACATAGACACTCCAAATATTTCAAGGTATCCAACTATTGTACACATATGGATCGTCTGCTTTCCGTACATTATACTATCGTTTCTATTTTAACAAATTATATAACATGTATTTTAATTTTTATTGTTGTTATACAAACATGAAGAACCGTAAATAGAAGACCATTACTTTTTTTTCCTTTATCTCAGTCTGCGGGCCTCACGCTCGGACTCGAGCAGGCAAAGAATGTCATGTTGCCTAACTGGTCCCTATATGCATAAAATCTGTTAGCACAACCTGAATCAAATTTAATAAAAAAATGTGCAAACCAACCTTGACGTTTCTGATAATGCTCCGGCTGTGATCATCCATGAACTCAACGCGAACCTGGGTGACACCACCACGAGAACCGGTACGGCCCAACACTTTAATAACCTTGGCGAGCTTGACAGGAGTCTTGGAATCCTGTAATGAACTTGAGTTAGCTAAATGAAAAACCAGCATGATATATAGTGGTCTTCATTGTAGGGTCATGAATTCATCGCTGTTGGCGTCACGTCGCTCTATTCAGCACTATTGCTCTTGCACGTTCCATATTTTTTTGTTGGTTATTGTTGGTCAATTTGTAAATTAGCATCCATCTTATACGCCCGATTCAATCGTATCCACAACTCCCTCCAGCAAATCACAGAATTAAACTGCATCCAAAAGTTCAACAACATGGCTCGCTCTGAGTGCTTTCCACATTTGTTTTAGTTCAAACATCCACCAACGTGACTGACTGCAGCAAATTCCCCTCATGACCACTATAAATCAAACAACATGAACGTACCATTGTGAAGATGTGTAATATATGTAACTTCTTGTGATGATGTTACCAGTTCTACGCAAAAACGGGAAAACTTGAAATTCAACCAAGCAACGCGCACTGTGTGGGCAAAAGCTGATCGCCAGGGCTGCGTAGCTAGGGCTAACGCAGAAGCAAATTTAGCAGTCACGCGGCAGGCATGGCCGCAATCCTGGGCCTGGCTTGCAGCGGTTCGTCTCCCAAAAATTGATTCTCCCATCTGATGCACGAAACGACGAGCGCGATATGCCGAGTTGGTAAATTCACGTGATGTGAAATTTTACCCGGATGAGTAGGGGTTTGTACTTTATGGAATGTGAAAGCGATGAAGTTACAAAGTACATGCAGGAAGCCGACCGTGAACGTTACTAGCCAGATAATTACTGATACAATCTCATTATTGAACTGCCACTTATATATTGTTATTGGTTTCACTAGGTACGATTCACGTTCACATCAAGCAGCGAAGTTCTCTCAGTCAAACAAGTAACTGGCAAACACAAACCTGCACACTCATCAATAAATCAAATTTCATAATGACCACCGTCACGCCGGAAGCTCGCAAGACCACATCGGTTCCGCCATCGTCTGGTGATTTTGACGCTCGGCAACCTCAGACCATCCGGCTGTACCCGGTATCGAATTACACGTTTGACACCAAGGAGGCGCAACCGGAGGAAGACCCATCGGTTCAGGCCCGATTACAAAGACTGCAACAACATTATGAACAATACGGCTTGCGTCGTACTTGCGAAGCTATTTTGGTTTGTCATGAGCACGGGCATCCGCATATTTTAATGTTGCAGATCGCCAACGCGTTCTTTAAATTGCCTGGTGATTACTTGCAACCACACGAAGACGAAATCGCCGGGTTTAAGAGACGATTAAACGAACGATTGGCTCCGTTATCGTCGTCGAGTTATTCTGCTGATCAGCATACGGATGAATGGGAAATCGGTGATACGCTGGCTCAATGGTGGCGGCCGAATTTTGAAACGTTCATGTACCCGTTCATTCCGCCTCACGTGTCCCGGCCAAAGGAATGCAAGAAATTGTACTTGATTAACTTGCCCAAACATAAGGTCTTGAGCGTGCCCAAAAACATGAAGTTATTAGCCGTGCCATTGTTTGAACTTTACGATAACTCTCAGCGATACGGATCACAGCTTTCGGTACGCCCAATCAATTTTGATTGCTGTCTTTCATTTTTGATAAACTAACTTGGATTTTCAATTTTAGGCGATTCCACAATATTTAAGCAGGTATAATTTTGAATTTGTAGACGAAAACGATGTGGTCATTGGCGTTTCTCCGGCGTTAAATCATTAGGCTAAAAACAATAATTTAAACCAATCATAATTTTCTTTTTGTACATTAGACCAAGCAAGTTTTACTCTTACTCAAATAAATTATTCTGTGATTTAAGTTTGCTTCGGCCGCCTGGCATTATTTAAATACCGTTTTATAACCACAATCAAGGCCACGAAAGCACCGACCGGCGGCACTAATTCCAACCAATATCTCCAAAATGATGGTCGCACTTGGTTAACAACTTGCCTGACGTTGACTCGCAATTCCGGTAACGAGCCGTCGTTGCGAATGACTTGGTCCGCAAGCCAGATTTTCTCATCAATCGGCATTTGCGCGCTGATGCGCCGGTCGGCATCTTTTTCAGTCAACCCGGCACCGTCCCTGGCCAGTAACCGTGCACGTTGCAGGTCCGGGTGACACGAAACCACGACCGTGACGCCACAGTACAAATCAAACTTGGCTTCAAACAACAACGGCACGTCTAATATGACAACCTGTGCCCTAGTAATCAGCCAATGATGCAAGATCTGCCTAAACACTTCCCGACGAACCGCAGGGTGCGTGATTGAATTCAGCACCTTGCGTTCATCCTCGCGCGCAAACACGTAGCGGCCCAGCGCGGCCCGGTTAAGGTAGCCGCCATTGTTGGCATTGACTGGGACTTCGTCGTCCGTATCGGTATTGTTGTCATATTCATTGGCAACGGGTAAAACCAAATCTGGAATGTGCGGACCAAAGTGGGCGACAATTCGACGGTATCCATCCGTGCCAGGCGCGACCACGTCGCGAGCAATCTTGTCGCAATCCACGACCGGGAACGAATACGGAGGCGCAGCCAAGATGGCAGACACAGTCGACTTACCGGTGGCAATGCCGCCAGTTAAGCCTACTATCAGCATATTTTACAATTAATGCAGGCTTGACAACGAATTAGAGAACCGTGGAGAGCATGTGAGATAATGTCGTCGTCGTCGTCGACGTCGTTAAAAGAACCGTACACCTAACCCGACGCGAACGTTGGACGTATCACACTTGCATCGTATTGTATTGTGTTGCGATACAGAAAATAGTAGTAATACATAAGAATTTACATGAGACGGTTGAAAAAATAATGTATATAATTTTTTAAAAAATTCATTAATGCTTTATTTTATTTTAAACGTACATGCTGAAAAGGAGAGAACTTTTTTTCTGAAAAGAATTTGGATACTCTGTCTTTGCACATATTTATTTCTTTCGGAAAGAGCAGCCCTCAGTAAGACGAGCCTTACCACCAGTTGGTTGGCAAAGAACGGTTGAGCATGATCCGCAAATAACGACGGTCTGAGCGTGAGAGAACACGATGGTAATGTTGAAGCATCCTGGGCCTACATGGAAATTTCATTGTTAGACAAACTGGTCGGTCTCGGATCGTGTGGCAAAACACTTTATAACATACACTTGACGTCCATAAAGAATGAGCGTGGGGAGGCAACCAACTGCTTCAATTTGTGCTTCTTCAGTTCAGACTGGGGGGTAGGGTTGAGCTAAACAGGGTGTAAGAATCGACTGCAAAAAAAAAAAAAGACAAAAAAAAAACTTGATGAAATCTTCAGGTCGATTTGCCGTAGCCGTGTCGTGCTCGCAAGTGTCTGGCAAGCCAATACGTGCCAATCAGTCAAGTGAACTGAATTTGCGATTGACAGCACGTGCGCAACCAAAAGAAGACAAGAAATTTTTCGTCATTTGAATGAGGAGGAATAACGTACGAGATCCTGGGCCAAAACCTGCAACAAAAACCCGTTAGCATGATATTGCAACTAGCATTTTCAACCAATGTGGAAGAACTTGAGCCCGGCCAGATCGGAGTGTGACTGATGTTGAAGGGCGCATGAAGAGGCAACGACGCAACGGTAGAAACCGCCGTCCAACCAACCAAGAACCGGTCACCAATCACCAATCACCGAACCACCGACCACTAGCCATCGCAAACATATCGTATCCATCATCTGGGGGCTGCCAACGTACCATTTTGTATTGATGTTATATATATAAAAAAGAAAAAAAAACTTGAAACCACTAGAAAATCAACGGACGAGAGCAAGAAGAGAGAAAAGCAAAGGGCGCGGCCGGTCACTCACCGCGCTGCCAGTGTAACAAGCCCACGTTTAACCGCGCCGGTTATGAGGCCTTAAAACATTACCCTAACCCCATAGTACTGGCAGGATTTGCAAGTCCGACCGTGACTGCGGATTGATGCTTGCCCTAACGGCCGTCGTGCCCTAACGTTTCGTTTTTCTCCGCAACCTGCCGTTACATAACAGATGCCGTAATGGGTGGCGTGAGACATGCATCAGATGAGCTTATCGCATGGCTTATCGGCAATCTAATCGCCATCGTTTGGCATCGCATTAATGACACAATACTTGTAGCAACACATTATGAAATACATTCAAAAAGAAAATAAACAAATTAAAGAACTTTTATAGCCCATTGACACTCCAATAATAATAATAATAATAATAATAATAATAATAATAATAATAATAATATATAAACATACGAACCCACCGATACCTTTTTTGTTTTCTGTTTTTTTTTTTAAATTAAAAAATATTTGTAGAAATACACTGTACATTTAATTTTCCAAAATTTACAAATTTTTTTTTTTAAGACGTGGAGTGATCAGGAACGTTGATAGGTGGCAGCGTCAGTGGTGGCAGCGACATGCGGCTGTTGCCATTTGGCTGTTGATGTTGATGCTGATGCTGATGTTGATGTTGGCGGGGTGACAGTTGTAGAGGCGGAATGTTTGGCATCTGGGATGAACCTGAGTGGCTAACTTGAGGCGATGACACGTCAGAAACAGCACTTGTAGTTGTAGTTGCGGCCATGGCTGGGGTTTCTGAATTCGCAGTCGATGTGCCGACCAGGTTGGCCACGCGCATCTTTTTGCGCAAATGCTGGGCATCAACCTCATCGTTTGGGGCTTCCAATTGCGGCGACGGCGCCGGCGGCGGGTGCGCGTGAGAGTGTGGATGGTGATGATGATGATGATGGTGGTGATGAAGGTGTGGTGGCAATAATTGTTGTTGTGATTGTTGTTGCTGTTGTTGCGTCTTCTGTACCTGATCACGCTCGAACTCTTCCAGCCTGGATTGCAATTGCGAATTTTTCCGGTTTGATTCTTCCAACTTATACTGCAATTGTGTTTCCAGTTCGCGCCTGTTCAGTTCTGATTTTCTTGCAGACACCTCGTTCGATTCCAACTCTGAAATCCGAGACCGGAAAAGGTCGTTCACAAGTTCAAGTTCAGACACTCGCGTGCGCAACGTTTGGTTTGCAGTGATCAGGGACTCCATGGATTGCTGGTGGGTTAGTGCCGTTTGCGTGGAAGGCGAGTTGAGGTCATGATGTTGATGTTGATGTTGATGTTGTTGGTGAACTAATGACAGTAAAGGTGGAGTCGCGCCTCGGTGAGCTATAGGAGGCAATGATGAGGACGACGGCGGCGTGGCCGGGCCGAGCGGAGTAGACGACGACGGTGCGGGAAGCAGTGCCGGTGAACCATGATGTGAGTGGTGAATTGGTGGCAGCGCTGTCGCCGTGTCGAACGCCGAAGAAGACGACGTTGTTGTCGATGATGATGATGACCCATTGACAATGTTGAGTTGATGTATGGTTGACCCGGATTGCTGAGAAATTGGTGGGGAGTTATGATGATGCGGAGGCGTGAGCATGTCTGTCTGGCCCAAAGCGCGAGGCAACGGCGGTAACGGAGATCCGGAGTGATGTTGGAGATGAGGTAAATTGGCAGCGGCTTCTTCTTTAATTGCGGCAGAGAGTAGTGGCAGTTGTGACGCTGCAGCAGCTTGTGCGGCAGCCTGCTGGGCAGCCTGTTGTTGCTGATGATGTAAAGCGTGGGCAAGATGGAGCAGGCCGCCTGCGTCTGCTGCTGAAGCTTGAGATTGAGAGTGTGGATGCGAATGTGGTTGAGATTGCGGCTGAGGCTGCGCATCACTGGCATGCTTTGACGGTCTGCGGGGTGAATCTTGATGATGATGGAGATCGTGATGGTTGTGCTTTGATCCGGCGGCGGACGACGCCGGTGACTGAGAATTTCCATGGTGCGGGTTCTTGATGCGGTTGCGGGACTTGATTACGTCGGTCTTGAGCGAGATCGGCCGGGCCCTGCCGTGTAATTTGAGAAACAGGCCGCACGCGTTGCACAGCACCTGGCCGGACTCGTCACGGCGCCACAACGGCGTGGTCGACGTGGAACAGTTCTGACACACCGGCGGCGGTGCCACAGTCATGGTCGACGTAGATCCGGACCCGGCATCAGCATGGGCATGAGCGGACTGGTCCGGGTGCCCGGGCCGGACACCTGCCGCACTGGCGACACTTGCGGCGCGAGGCTCGGGGGCAAGCGTCATGAGTGGTCGAGTACGTGAATAAGTGTCGTCGTGTGTCGGTCTCGTCGTCGATCGTCGTGGCTTGTCGTTGGTTGTGGTAGTGGACGAGGCCTTGGTTGGTCTCGTGGTCGTTGGCGGTGGACAGAAAAGGTGATTCGATCTCGCTGGCTGATTAGGCAATGAAAAAAAACCTTTTTTGCATAACTGCATGCAAGTGCGCAAGGTATGCGGCATAAGTGGCCATACCATCAGGTAGGCGTGCACCGCCACGGGGGTTATCGGCAGCGACTCAGCGCCGCTCTTATCGCTGTGGCGCAAACAAAATGCCTGCGCCATGCTAATCACGTGCAGCACGGCGTGACTGCAACGCGTCGTTTTCGTCGACGCGTCGGCCTTTTCTTTCTCTTCACGAACCTCCCGATTTTTGGTTTCAAAAGCTTTCGAACTTTTGAACTTGACCGACTTCACAAACATCACGAACCGTCGCTACTGTGCCATGCCATGATGCCGCCTGTTGCGCCTGTTGCGCCGTCGTCGCCATCGTCGTCATCGTCGCCGTCGAAACTTGCCCGCCCGTCGCTGCGCCCGTCATCAGGGTCGGCGTCCAACATCATGCGCTCGCTGTCCTCCGTTCACCTGCCTCCGCCCCCGCTGGCGTCCATCTCAGCAAACATCCTGCACCTTCACCACCAACAGCATACGCATTTATCACCGCTCAAGCGATCACTTAGTTCATACTCATCTAAATCCACCACTTCCGCCGCCTCCGTGACCGCCGCACAACACATTTTCGCTGCCCCAAATCTGTCGTCCGTGGTCGTGGCCAATGCAGACGTGGCCGACCCGGAATCAACTGCACTACCGTCAGCATCAACACACATTCCGCCTCCTCATCTTATGCCGGTTATTGAAGACGATGGTGAAAAGCCTCCGTTTTCGTACGCGACCTTGATCGGCATGGCCATTTTGCGTGCTGAAAACCGCAGGCTCACGCTGGCCCAGATTTACAAATGGATTAACGACACGTTCGCCTGGTACAGGGCTTCGGACGCGTCATGGCAAAATTCGATTCGCCATAACTTGTCACTCAATAAGGCGTTCTCCAAGCAAGAACGGCCCAAGGACGACCCGGGGAAAGGCAATTACTGGGTTGTTGAACCAGGTTGCGAGTACTTATTCCTCAAAGGTCGTCCTCGCAAACAAAATTCAGGCAATTTTCCCAGGCTGCCCAATGCCGCCACCAACACTACCACTATTTCTACTACTTCCACTACTTCCACTACTTCAAGCACCGACACTTGCACGCCTTCAGTGCACCCATCAAAACGCCCGTTAGAGGTGCCTGATTCTTCACCAGAGATCGCCATCAAGCGCGCCAGGGTCGATCAATTTGCAACTCCGGTCCGCACGGCTGCTTCTTCGACCACATTGTTATCATCCTCCTCCCTCGCTTCGTCGCACTTGCCAGCATTGTCCTTCACGTCGTCATCATCGCCTCCGTTGTCGGGCATGCCCGCCACTCCGGCCGCGCTCGGGGTGCGGTTCGAGTCACCAACTCAAAATCAGCAAAAGCGGGTATTTGTTGATGCTAAACATGCCACTTCAACCGCAAGTATGGACACTGATGTCGACGTCGATGCGGATGCTGACATTGACGTTGACGGCGAGCATGCCAAATTTACTCTGCGTACGCCTGATGCCGGCGGCAAGCGTGCCACTCGAATCAGTTTGAATTACTCACCACCCGATTCGCAATTCGCGTCTGGCACGACACCGCCGTTTTTGCCCATAGGGCCGACCCGGTTTTCGCCGTTCCGGCCTCTGCATCAATTGCAACCTCCGGGTCAAATTTCTTCACCGTTTGGTTCTCCAGTTTATTTGCGACAACAACATAATCAACGGCATCTGTCACCGCAACGCAAATTGTTGTCCCAGCAAGTAACTGCTGCTCATTTGTTTGATCCGACATCCAGTCCCAGCCGTGACGATATCATATCCCGTGCCTGCTTCGGCAGTCCGGACAAGTGGTCATCATTATCTGGCTTGCAACAAGACCGACCGCAGTTGTTTATTGACGAGTTTTTATCATTCAGGAATCAGCAACGGACAGCCACGACGACAACGGCAACCGTTAGATCATTGACAACGTCAACCACAAGCACGCCGCGGGCGCAGTTTTCCCCACGAAACGATTTAGCAGGCGCGAGTACCGGTAGATCTCTCGACGATTATGATGATATTGATGACGATACTCTTACCGGAGTCACTCCTCGCAGCCGCAAGCACTCGCATGACCGTGGCCATTCTTCAGTTACTGACGTATTTGGCGTCGACGTCTGCCAGGTCGTTCGTCGTGCCGTCTTGCTCAACAAGCAACGACGCGAAGCCATTGTCGCCACCACCGCTACCACCACAGCAGGCGATCAGATAATTGACAGCAATGACGAACCTGATCTTGACGCAGTGAGCAGGCCGGACGTGTTCAGGAACATGACTTTTTAACGTCTCTTATTCTTATTCTTATTCTTATTTTATTTTTTTATTTTATTTTTTGTATTGTTTTCTTGGTTTTATTCGATTGACGGAGTTTACACGTGAAATTTTGGGTTCTTTTTTTGATGTATTTTTAATCTTCTATACACACATATATTTTTTGGCAAACCACACTATCGTACACCAACACACTCCAGCGTTATTCTTCTCTTGACTTAATCCGAACTGGCACATCCTTTGCAACCACACGTCACGCATTCAACCACCTTGTCCTTATCCAGCTTATGCTTCGGCACTCGGCACACGCACGTGGCGCTGTAGGTGTTCTCCTTGGCCTGGATGCATCGCAGGCAGCACAGCTTTTCGTATCCTTGCTTTTTCCACTTGGCAATCAAGTTCGCATCCGCATAACCTTGCTTTAATAACCATTGATATAATTCGGTACTGATTGCTTCCCGTTCGTAATACAAATCAAACACGTACCGTGATCGTTGATGCGTGATTTGAAATATTGGCCATAGCGATTCATTTTTTTTTTTGCCGTCGTGTGCAGCGGTTTCGATATCTTTTAACCGGTTGGCAAAATCAAGCAACGTGTCTTCAATTTCGGCAAATCCATCTGGTGGTTTTTTAGTTCGCAGGGTCTTGATCTTTGGCATGGCTGACGTCGTAAGATTTTCTGCTGGTTCTGCTAACGCCTTCAACATAAACCATTATTAAACATCACGAAAGTAGGGTAACTTTGGTTCTAGTCAATGTCATGCTACGTTACTACAAGTTCTCCGTCATCAACTCCTGCCGTTATTTTCAGACATGTCATCAGAAATGCCAGTTACGCAGCAAGATAATGATGATTATGCGTCCGGCGTGGGAGCTTGCCGGTCCCGCCGTCGGTAGTATACTGTTGTGCATGTTACTGGGCATCCACGACCACGGCCACACTACCGTGTTGTTGCTCAATCAGAGAAATAGTGTTCATTTCCTGATCATCGCGGGCGTCATGGCGGTCACTGCTATTGATGTTTTGCTCATATTAAATCTGGCAGCATGCTTTGCTATAGTATCATATGCATTCACAAATTTCCACCCGGGGGACTACCGGCAATTTTTTTTTTTTTCAAATTTTGCTCCACACCATGTTCACTGACGTATCCTGAGGTCTATCTTGACCGTTCTGATCGCAGATGAACCAACAAGTTTTAATCGCATACGTCGTATTCGGCAGAACGTACATATAAAGATAAAACGAGCATTCTATCTATTAACAAGGTATTTGTACAATAAATTATTGAACGACATTGTTTAAGTTTTGCCTGCTATTAGAATAGTCTCATGTCCTTTGCGAATTCTTATTGAAGCAAACAAAAGAAACAAATGGCATTTCAAAATCTTGTCGGGGTGGCTTTTTTCCACTTGTACGCTTCCCACTTGTTGATAAGTTCGCGATAAGGGTTCGGGCTTCATGAAGAAATATATCCACCTTTTATATCAACCACATTACAGGCATAATTACTTTACTGGTCAACATATTTTTTTTACTCGATGAAGTGTCTATATGGATTCAATTACTATATCTAATTCGATGGGGAATGTGAATGAAGGTCTGTACTCCATTGATGTGGAACAGCTGCACGGCAACGGCAAGGCAAAGGACCAAGACCAAGACCAGAACGATGACAGTGAGGGCCAGCCGCTAGTACAGGTCGACACGGCCATGACACGTAATAGTGATATAATGGTATCACTGGGTCCGGCGTTCTTGGTGGCAAAGTTCATGTCCAGAGTGTCGTTTGCCGAGTACAAGCGGTTGCTAAAGATGTCCTTTCCGGTAGTGTTGTCGTACATGTTGCAGAACTCATTGCAAACCGCGTCCGTTGTTATTGCCGGCAGACTTGGGCCCGATGAATTGGCCACGGCTGCATTTTCGTACATGTTTGCCATGTGTTCTGGTTGGCTGGTTCAGCTTGGCGGGACCACCGCGATTGACACGTTAGGATCTGCCACGTTTACTGCCAGTGAAGACCCGCACGAGTAAGTCTAGGAAATTTTAAAATAAAAGAAAAGAAAAGAAAAACAGTTTTCACGCTTTATTAAAGAGAGAAATTGACCTATTTAAAAAAGGCTGGGCATTATTTTGCAACGAGGGTTGGTGGTCTTGTCCACGTTGTACGTACCGGTTGTTGGCATTTGGGCCTTTGCTGAGCCATTATTGCTTGCCTTGGGACAAGAACCGGAACTTGCCCGGTCGGCTGCCCAATTTTTGCAATGCCTTATCCCCGGTGGATTGGGTTTTATCTATTTCGAAGCATTAAAAAAATATCTGCAAGTACAAGGCCTGGTCAACGCTAGCACGTACGTGCTGGCGATAACATCACCGGTAAACGTTATTTTGAACCTAGTGTTTATTCATACATTACAATTCGGCCTGTACGGTGCGCCGTTGGCAACCGGCATTTCTTACTGGCTATCATTCTGGGGCCTGGCGGCTTATACAAAATACGTGAGCGGTTCCAAAACATGGGGCGGTTTCAATGCACGCGCGTTCAGCAACTTACGAGTTTTTTACCGGTTAGCACTGATGGGCATAATCATGGTCGGCACCGAATGGTGGGCATTTGAGATTGTGGCGTTGGAAGCTGGCCGGTTGGGCACGGTCGCGTTGGCGGCCCAGTCGGTTGTGATGACGTCCGATCAGGTCACGTTCACGTTGCTGTTTGGCATCGGCGTGGCCACGTCCACCAGGGTCGGCGGTCTTTTAGGTGACCGCAGGCCACAAGCAGCTCGGCGGGCCGCATACACGGGCGCCTTACTTGCCGCGTCTGTCGGCTTGGTTGAGATGGTCATTATGGTGCTGGCACGGAATTTGTACGGCCGGTTGTTCACGGACGACCCAGACGTGATCGCAATGACGGCTCGCATCGTGCCTTTGGTGGCCCTGTTTCAGATCGCGGACGGCTTGAACACGTCGTGTTCGGGCAGCTTGCGTGGCATGGGCCGGCAACATGTCGGCGCAATCGTAAACTCGGCAGCGTATTACGTGCTGGCATTGCCGGTAGGCACGTACCTTGCGTTTAAAACCGGATTAGGCATCGTGGGCTTGTGGATCGGTCAATGCTACGCGTTATACGTTGCTGGCTTGACCGAATTGGCGGTGGTCATGCGCACAGATTGGGTGGTTGAAGTTGACAAGGCGATCGCACGATTAGACGAGTCGTCCAGGCCGGAAGATGCAGCCATGGCTGATGAAGGAGATGACGATGACCAAATGATATCGTAAACCTAGTCTAAACTAATTTGAAAAAAAAAAAAAAAAAAAAAAACTGGAAACAAAATAAAAAAACAAGTTTAATTTCAACTCTTAATGAAAAATCCTAACAAAACCACACTGTCCATTTCAACAACATCGGCCGGTGCGCACACCTAACGCGTTACTTCCTTTGCCACCTACTAAACTGACGACACCTCTGCCACGCCGTGCCGGCCTTCGCGGGCCTGATGCGGCAGCTGATGCGGCTGTTGCAGATGCAGACGACGATGCGGTGCCGGTCCAAGATGGCAAGTCACCGTATTGTACTCCGGCACCGACATCATCGGGATCTAATTCTCCCAATTCGATTTTGGCCAGGATCATGGTCGCCAACCGCGCGAACGCGTCATCCACGTTTTGACCCGTCAGCGCTGACGTGTGCAAAATTGGGATGCTACCGTTGCGAGCAGCAAATTCAATCACGTCAGAATCTTGCACGACGTTGGCTTGATCCGCGCTGGCGATCTTGTCTGACTTGTTGGCGACTAATAATAACGACACGGTCGGGTTGGCCAGGTTGCGCAGGTCGGTCAAGAAATGCGGCAAGGTATGGAAACTGGCCGCGTTGCTGGCATCGTAAATTAGCAACGCGCCAGCTGTGCCTCGATAATACGACCTGGTCACGGCTCGAAACCTTTCCTGGCCGGCAGTATCCCAAAGTTGTAATTTAATACGCTTGCGACTCAGACCGGTACCGACCTTGATAATTTTGGAAGTAAATTCGACCCCGATTGTTGACGATGTTAGTACTCGCCCTAAACAAGCCATTTGTTAGCAAATGCAAATACAAAAAAAAAAAATGGATTTTACTCCATACATTTGCCTTCCACGAAGCGATGAAGAACCGAAGATTTGCCGCACCCTGACGGGCCAACGAGAATAATCTTGACAAGATAGTCATATACGTTATCCTGTAACATGTACATCAGTTTTGTTTAGTCCAGTCCAAGAAAAAAAACAAAATGCCATGGGTAACACGTACGTCTACGGACGGGCGGTGGCTGGTATGTGATGACGACCCGTCAGACACGGCCGAAGATGCTCGCGGCCGTGACGAGCTATTAGAGCTCATAAGGAATTCGACAAATACACGTGAATCTCCGTATTGATATCTATCTCTCGGCCGGTTGACAGGTTGGAAGTTATTGGATTGGGTTCACTACATGTTTATGAAGCGATGAATGCTAGTTAACTTATCTCCATTACGTAAGTGCTGATCTCAGCGAAAGCCGCACGTTCATCGCGCCATCGCGGGTGATGCCTTTTTGTCAATTAAGCCGTCCAATTTAAGACAAATCAGTCCACCGGCATTCGACTTTTCTTTTTGGTTTTCACAGCATTTACACAATTAATCGAGCACAATTCAAAAAAATGGCGGCCGCGTTTCAAGAAATTCCGGTGCTTGACTTGTCACTTGCTCGCGACCCGGCATCAAAGCCGGAGTTACTCGGCCAGCTCCGGCATGCCCTGTTGCAAGTCGGATTTTTGTACATTAAGAACTACGGCGTTCCGGAAGAACTCACGCAGCGCGTTATTGACCAATCTAGAGCATTGTTTGAATTACCATTGGAACAGAAATTGAAGTTTGAAATGAAACATTCGCCACATTTTTTGGGATATTCCCGATTGGCCAATGAGATTACCAAGGAGCAAGTCGATTGGCGCGAACAGATTGACCTGGCCACGGAATTGCCAACGCCTCAGCCGGATGAACCTCGTTATCGATGGCTTCGAGGTCCCAACTTATGGCCGGACGAGCAAGTTTTGCCCGGGTTTAAGCACACGTTTACGGATTACATTGACCGCATGGCCAAAGTATCTACTGATTTCACCAGCCTAGTCGCTGAAGCGCTGGGCCTGCCCGCGACCGCGTTTGATAAATATTTTGACTCCGATCAACAACACAAGCTCAAGATTGTTAAATATCCTGACCTGTCCGAGTTAGGTTCGGATGCCACCGGTCAGGGCGTTGGTCCGCATAAGGACTCCATGCTGACATCGTACCTGTTGCAAGCATCGGATCATCGTGGGTTGCAAGTTCAAAATTCAGAAGGTGAATGGATTGATGCCTTGCCCATTCCTGGAACATTGGTCGTGGCTATTGGTCAGGGATTGGAAGCATTGACCAGTGGCGTATGTGTTAGCACGACTCATCAGGTCGTTTCACCCGATGCCGGTGCCGGCCCCCGATTTTCGGTTCCTTTTTTCCAGGGCGTGTCATATGATGCCAAGTTTGGTGAGATGAACCTGCCGGATCATGTTTTGGCATTGAAAAATAAATTGCGAGCAAACAAGGATGACGTGGAAATGACGTTTAAGCATGACATGTTTGATCATATTGGTGAAGCCACTTTACTTAACCGGGTAAAATCTCACAAGGACGTGGCAGAGATTTGGTATCCGGACTTGCTCGATGAAGTCAAGCACCGCAAAGAAATTTTAAAATCACAAATCTCTACTCAGCTTTCAAAGGCTCAAGTGCCATTGAAAACTTCCGGTTAATCTAACAAAAAAAAATAAAAAAATAGATCTTCAATTAGTTTACATGTGTATATTTAGTAGTCTTATTATTTTTGCTTTAAGTGTTCCAACCTGATCCTGACCGCATTACCGTGAGCGTCCAATCCCTCGACCGTGGCCAATTGCACGACCGCTGGTCCAATGATTTCAAGACCACCTGGCGTAAGTTCCTGAGACGTGATGTGTTTCAAAAAACTACCCGTGTTCACTCCCGAATACACGGTGGCGTAACCATACGTTGGCAACGTGTGATTCGTGCCTGATGAGTAGTCACCGCACGATTCCGGTGACCACGCGCCGACAAACACGGACCCGGCATTTTCCACCAACCGCACGTACTCACTGGCGTTTTCGATTTGCAAAATTAAATGCTCCGGGGCATACCGGTTACTTAAGTCGATGGCTTGCTCCACGGTTGATACGGCAAACGTGCGCGAATGCTTGATCGCACCACGCACAATGTCCACGCGAGGTAACTTGACCGCTTGCGCATGCAATTCATCTTCAATTGCTTGCAATTCAGTTTCGGAAAGATCGACCGCGATCAAGATCACTTGCGAATCCACGCCATGTTCAGCTTGAGATAATAAATCAGACGCCACGAATGCCGGGTTAGCCTTCTTATCAGCAATAACCTAACACCGCGAACAATCTGGTTAGCCCCCAAATGTTCAAAAATACAAAAGTCTTTACGATTCTCTTACCAATACTTCAGACGGACCGGCAGGCATGTCAATGCTTACCAACGCGTTGGTATCATTCTGCACAATCATTTTGGCCTGCGTCACAAACTGGTTGCCAGGACCAAGGATCTTGTTAACCTTGGGCACGGACTCGGTACCATATGCCAACGCCGAAACGGCCTGTGCGCCACCAGCCAGTACGATGGCGGACGCGCCAATCTTGTGTGCGACGTACACGACTTCAGGTGCCGGCGTGCCATCACTCCTGGGCGGCGATGCGATCACGATGTTCTTGCACCCGGCAACCATGGCCGGTACGCCCAGCATGAGAGCGGTTGATGGCAGGATCGCGGTACCACCGGGTACGTACAATCCAACCGACTCGATCGGTCGTGAAAACCGCGAGCATACCACGCCAGGTTGCGTCTCGACCGTCAACGGGCGTGGATCCAGTTGCGCGGCGTGAAACTTGCGCACGTTCTCGAATGATAAGTCGATAGCGTCGATCGTGGCCTGGTCTAGTTGCATGAGTTGCGAATCGTACGGCGCCTTGATCACGGGTGATGATAATTTAGCTTTTTCAAACTTGGCAGCGTATTCCAGCAAGGCGGCATCGCCGCGGGTCTTGACGGCTTCAATAATTGGCGTCACGATCGACACAATGTTGACGTTTTTCTGTGCTGGCCGGCGTAAGAGTTCGGTTAATTGGTAATCTGACACGCCTGACACGTCCACCCGCGTAAGTTGAATCTTGTCTGAGTCAACTGGAGTAGCTGCTTGTTGTTGTTGTTGCTGTTGTTGTTGAGGTGGTGGTGGTGATGATGATGATGATGATGATGATGGTGATGATGATGATGACAATGACTTAGATTCTTCCTTTTGCTGCTGCTGCTGTTGTTGTTGTTGTTGTTGTTGTTGTTCAATCCATTTTGGCTTTGCATCGCCTTTCCGTCGCGTAATCTTCTTTGCCTTGGCATCCAAATTTCGTTCAATGTCAGCCCAGGACACGCCGTTCTTTGCTGCTTTTGTGAGTCCAAAATACAACAAATCGGCAAATTCCCATGCCACTTCAGACTTTGTTTTGGCCTCGGTAAGTTCTTCAGCTTCTTCCTGAATCTTGGCCGCCAGAAGCTTGTCGTCATTAAATAATCGTCGCGTGTACGAACCTTCGGGCGCGTTGACGAGCCTGGCCTGGATCGTGCGTTCCAGGCTGACAATGCCACCGGTGGCTCCAAAACAAGTGGTCGTGTCCAAATGACAAAAACCGGCACCAGATTGATCGACCACGAACTTGACGCAGTCGCCATCACAATCCAGTTCAATGCGAGCCAATTTCTGAACGGCGCCAGACGTGGCGCCCTTGAACCAAAGCCCACGCTTGCGTGATTGATACACACCAGACTGGGACTTGATTGCTTCGGCAATGCTCTCGGCTGATGAATAAACCAGGCCGAGCGCTGCGTCGTGGCCGTCAACCACAAGGGTCGAATACAGGCCGTCAGCGCGATCAGTAGTCAGTGCGGCGGTCAAAACCGAAGCAATGCTTATCTTATCAGCACCGTCAGTGGTCAATAGTGACGTAGAAATAACTGGCACGGCAGAGTAAGAAACAACCAGGCGAGCCTGTTCTAACGTGGGCGGATTGGGGAACGTAACAAACAGTTTTTTGGAACCGACGCCATCGGGCAGGACCGTGCTGGCGAGCGACTTGGCTAATGAAGCCAGATTATTGTGCTCAAATGGCACGATGGCACCCTTAAATTGGTCATTATCAAGCTGGGTCGGGCTCGACTGTACAATAATGCGTGAACCTGGCACGCCGATGGCCAGCAGGTCGGCAGCAACTTCGGCCACCACAAACACGGCCTCCACGCCGGCATCCAGCAAGCTTACCAGTGAATCGGTCGAGACTAAGCTGCCACTGTTTACCAGCACATAAAAGCTAGCTCGGCCAAAGTTGGCAGCCACGAATTGACGCACGACAGCAACGTCAGTATCAGAGCCGACGGCGACTAGTAATCTGCCCACCACGGCGAATTGTTCAAGAGCGGCGGGCAAGTCACCGGGCGCAGCAGCGAACGGTAAAAGCGGAAATGTCATTTAATGAGTATGAGTGATTAAAAGAAGCAACACGGTCGAACCGCTATAACTGGATATCTATCTGTATAATTTATATGCGCTATCAACTTTTTTTTTTTTCACATCAGACACGGTCGTGACTAATAAGCTGCAGCTAAAGTGACTAATACAACTGCTGCTGACAGCATGTTTACATAATTGCAAGTGGCCGCGCGTCTATGCGGGCTTTACGTTTGGCTATTAATAGCCAGCTCAAGGTTGCCGTGGCAACGCCATGCCAGGCACCGCGAACAGCTGCCAGGGTTAGGCTCCGAGTGACGGCCCGGCAGGCACAGAAAGTGTAAACATAAACATCGTTTTCATTTCGCCGCTCCTTCTTCCTTCCCTCGCCCCATCTTCATTTGTCTTTATTCCCCTTCCTTTTTTTTTTTTTTCCCTCTACCTCTACTTCTTTTTCCACACTGTTTAAAATGTTGACCAAGTCTTTTGTTGCCGCTTTGGCTCTTTTTGCCTCTGTTCATGGTGCCAGCAGTAAGTAAAAAAAAATTTTTTTTTGAGTGCTCTTTTTCGGCATGCAACCATTTTCGTTGTTTTGGTGCCCGTGCGCTGCGTGGACATTAAACACAAATATCAATTGACCATCACTTTGCTAACTCGTTGTTTTTTTTTCAAGGCACCACCAACGTCTGTACTGAGGATGAACGTACTGCCAACAGTCAGGCTGACATTGACAACCTGTCGGGATGCTCCACTTTGGAGGGCAACCTTATCTTGGCCTCGACCCTTGGCTCGGCCACCATCAATGGCATTGTCAACATCACCGGCAACCTGATTGCCACAAACAATTCTCAGATTACGTCTATCGTGGCGCCCAGTCTTGCCACGATTGGTGGCGAGTTTGAACTTAACGTCCTGACCGTCCTCTCAACTTTGTCATTCCCGGCCTTGACCTCAGTTGGTTCCATCAACTGGGTCACGTTGCCTTCTGTGGGTGGTCTCGACTTCACCACTGGAATCAACAGCTCGGACAACGTGTACATCTCCGACACTGGTCTTAGCTCGCTTGATGGCATCAACCTCACGACCGTGGACAACTTTGAACTCAACAACAATCTGAACCTTGACGACGTCGAGATGGGTGTCAAGTCCGTGTCCAACCACATTGACATTTCGTTCAACGGAAACACCGCCGTCTCGTTTCCTTCGCTCGTGTGGGCTAACAACTTGACGTTCCAGGACGTGTCCTCGTTGACCACGCCATACTTGTCTACCGTTAATGCTTCTTATTTGTTGATCAACAACACGTTCACCAGCGTTGCTGCTCCAAACCTTACCACGGTTGGCGGTCTGTACGTTCAGGACAACAAGCAGCTCACGAACATTTCCTTCCCTGCTCTGAAGACCGTTGGCAGCGCTGGTATTGAGGTTTCTAACAATACCGACCTTGAAAAATTCTCCTTCCCTGTTGTTCAGACAGTTGTTGGTGCCATTGTTTTGGATGGTGACTTTGAGGAGGCTTCGTTCCCCAAATTGACTGTCGTACGTGGTGCCGTCTCGATCGACTCTACTGGTGATTTCAACTGCACTGACTTTAACGACCTCAACTCCAGCGGTGGCATTCGTGGCAATGATTACAAGTGCGAAGCTGCTTCTACCACGTCAACTTCCAGTGGAACTGCTACCGCCACTTCTAGCGTTGCTTCCGCCACTTCTGCTGATGCTACGACCACTTCCACCTCTGTTGCCACCACTGCTGCTGCGGCTGCTGCGACCACCACTCACAAGTCTTCTGCTGGTGAACTCGCTGGTGCTTCGACTTTTGTCATTGGCGGTGCCATTACTGCTTTCTTCCTTGGACTTTTCTAAGCCTGTTTTATTATATTTTTAAACGACTGAGTTTTTTTTTTTCCTTTTTTATTATTTATTTTTATTGTTTCGCTTTAAATGATACATTTTCCTTTTAGAAACTGCAAGTGAATTTTAAGGTCTGATTTTTATTGACTTTAATTCATAATGTTTTTTTTTTTTAGTTTAAATGTTTTGGTACAATAAAGAAGAAAAGTGGGCAATGTCAATGTCATAATGTATTTCTTAGTCAGCTCTTATGACTCTTTTCAATGTTTTATATATATATTATTATTGTTATACCTCATATATGCGTAAAATCAATTGATGTAGTTTTGTCCCATTCAATGTGTGTATGTGGGATATGGTTGTTATTTAATCCAAGATGGCGTCCAATATTCGTTTGGTGATACCTGTTTGTCAACCCATACAAGGCCAGCAGCGACCAGGTCATCAAGCACGGCGATGCATCGAGCCGGTTCCCAGTTCAAATTATCCGTGAGTATGGGCCCGGAAATAAATCCAAGCGCCTGGGTGGCCTCGATCGCGACGGCCTGATCTTTGGACAATTCCTGGGGCACGGACCGAATGTAATCCCTGCTCGACAACCTGACGATGCCAAACCCGTGACCGAGCGGAGCCAGGGTCTTAACCGCGCGCACAATGTCATCGTGCGAAACCGGCTGGTGCTGCCTGCCCGGTGGCGTGTTGAGCCGGTCCCGCACTTCGTCAACCGGGATCAACCCGCCGTTCTGATCTTTTGTGCGCCGGCATACTTCAATAATTCGAACTGCCAATTCGAAAAAAAAATCATTCACGTCGTTGCCCAACAACTCGGCCCAAAACGATCCTCGCTTGTTGGCAGCAGATGACGCCAACGGGTCGACGCCGATGGCGGCACACATTTTCACAAATTCGGATCGAAACATGGGGTCGGACCTGATCTCGTCGGCGTGAGACTGAGCGAAATGTTGCAGTGCGGATTGGAATCGGACCAATTGGTCCGTCAGCTCGGACACATGGGTGGCAACGATGGACGAACCCAGGTCAGAATATTGCTGCTGGGTGCGTTGGTGGTGGTCGAACGCTGCCAGGCCCACGCCTCTTCTCAAAGACATGCTGATGCTGATAAACCGAATATGACCATGGATGGAGTATATCTTCTTATCGCCGTGGTACAATGTCGATTTACAGCTGCCAAACGGAGTTACCCGGCCCAGTACCGTTAACTCTGGCTTTCCTGATCGGGCAAAACGCCCCCGCCGGAACTGGCTCGAACCGGCAAGTAGACCGCCCCGCGTTTCAGTTTAGGCTATATGGGCACATGGCGCTGCCCCACGCAAAATTTGTTTAGTAGGGCCCATTCCCAAACTACTTAAACCCGTCCTTCGTTCCACCTACTTGACTCGATCTCGATTTGCTGTTCAACATCACATCAAATCAAATCACGATGGCCAATCCTTCCTTTGTTCTCCAGAAAGTCAACGAGGTCAAGTTCGAGGACCGACCCGTGCCCGAGATCAAGAACCCCAGGGACGTGAGGATTCAAATTAAGCAGACCGGCATTTGCGGATCAGACGTGCATTACTACACTCATGGAGCAATCGGCTCGTTTGTGGTCAAGGATCCCATGGTTTTGGGCCACGAGTCGTCTGGCATCGTCACTGACGTTGGCGAGGGCGTGACCACGCTCAAGGTCGGTGACCGCGTCGCGCTCGAGCCCGGCATTCCCTGCAGATACTGCGATCATTGCAAGGCTGGCAGGTACAATCTGTGCGTGGACATGAAGTTTGCTGCCACGCCGCCTTACGATGGCACGTTAACCAAGTACTACATCTTGCCCGAGGATTTCGCCGTCAAGTTGCCCGACACCGTGTCGTTGGAGGAAGGCGCGCTGGTTGAGCCCCTTTCCGTGGCCGTGCACGTTTCCAGACTGCTGCACATCCCGCCTGGGTCTTCCGTCATTGTGTTTGGTGCCGGCCCGATCGGCTTGTTGTCTGCCGCCGTGGCCAAGGCGTTCGGCGCCACCACAATCATCGTGGTCGACCTCGTGCAGGCCCGCTTGGACCTTGCCAAGGAACTTGCCGCCACTCACACGTACGTGCCGCAACGGGGTGACTCGGCTGCTGACTCGGCTCGCAAGATTGTCGAGCTTGTCGGCAAGAGGCCACAGTTTGCGATCGAGGCATCCGGCGCGGCCGCGTCGGTCAACACTGCCATTCACGTGCTCGAGCACGGCGGCGCCTACACGCAGGCCGGCATGGGCGCGCCCGAGATCACGTTCCCGATCACCGAGTTTACCGTGAAGGAATTGACCGCTCACGGATCGTTCCGTTACGGACCGGGCGATTACCAGCTCGCGGTTGAGTTGATCGCGTCCAAGAAGGTCGACGTCACCAAGTTGATTACTCACAGGGTCAAGTTTGAGGAAGCTGAGGAAGCGTTCAAGCTTGTCAAGGGCGGCCAAGGTGTAAAGATTCTTATCGCTGGTCCGACCGATTAAAAAATTAATAAAATAATAAACATTTTGGCGTTGGTGAAAATTTTGTATAAGGTGTGTATAGTAGTTGCAATTGATCTATAAAATTCAAACAATCACAACTTATTCTGGCATTTGAGCCTCTTAGCATGCTTTGCGCCTAATCTTACGTGCAATACAAAAATATCTACAGGTTTAATTTGCTTGTTTTTTAAGGAACTTGGCTCAACGCAATTATATATATACAAGTTGTCGTAATTCTTACCATATCAGTATGGACAAGGGTATCGTACCCTATCACGGGTGGAATGACACATGACGATATCGACGTTCATGATGCAAGTTCACATGGTCTTGAATGTTCTGGCAAGTTCGCGGATTGCACCACTAACACGTCACATCATTTGCATTCAGGCTTAGTAGCATGCGCTGACGCAAGTCGTGCGAACGTGATTTGAATTATAAATATGTCCTTGCCGGCCCGTATTCGATTCTTACCTTCCCTATTCTTTTTTTCTTAACAAAGAGCAAAGGCAAACACAAATGTCTCTTTCAAAGGTTAATCAAAAGTCTCAAGGTCATCCGTTCTTTTCGTTATTCGATGACCCCTTTTTCCCATTCTCGTCCCTGGGCAACTATCGCGGTCCCTCCGGTGGCGGATCAATCTTAAGTGATTCCGCAATCACGTCGTTCAGGCCCAATTTTGACGTGAAGGAGACCGACAAATCTTTTCTTCTTGAAGGCGAATTGCCCGGGTTGGATAAAGATCAGGTTGATATCGAATTTGTTGATAATCATACGCTCACGGTTAAAGGCCATGTCGAACGATCACAAGAATTTCGCCAGGCTGCAGATGAAAACGTTGGCAACAATGCAGGTTCAGGGTATTGGGCTACCGAACGAGTGATTGGCAATTTCTCTCGATCGTTCAAGTTCCCGGATAACGTGGACACGACCGCGGTTTCGGCGTCACTGAAGAACGGCTTGCTTAAGATTAACGTGCCCAAGACTGAAACCGCACCTGCCACCAGAAGAATTGCCATTACCGAATGAAACTATTAGTCTGATGTATATGTTTTTGTTTTTTTTTTAAACCGGTCATTGCAGGGGTGTCTTTCAAACGAATATTTTTTTTATGGCGTTTATAACGAATGAATCTTTAATCTTGCGTTAGGTATTACAGTAGATATGTAAGCCAGTTTAACATTAGTAGATGTTTTAATTTATTATTGCTTGCCGAAGAACAAGTTAGATGTGATGTTTTGTCTGTCATTGTGGGCCTCACTGGCCGATATCGGCTTCCATGGCTTGGACCTGATTGATAACCCCACGGAATTAATATCACCAACAGTAAAAACCCATTTTATAAATTTTAGAAACGGTTTAAAATATTTAAAATGAGTATGTATTTGATGTATAGAAATAGTATATTGTCTTTCTGCTTTTGTATATAGTTTTAACTGATATAACCTAAAAACAAGAAAATTATTCCGTACCGCACACTCATCCCTGATACCGGCCTCGTCTCCGCAACAATTAAAAAAAAACGCAAAAAATTGGTCCAACGGACATAAATGATGGTTTACGAGTCAAAATAGATTTATATGGCTTGCATGTATCACTTGTTTAATCTTAGAATTTTGGATTGCATGCTGTGAGAACAAGTTTTTTTTTTTTGCATAATGGCCGCAAGTAAGAAACCCAAGTCTGAAGAGCAGGTAAATAACAATAACAAAGTAGACCATGACCACGATGATGACGATGAAGATGATGTGCTGGGCGACAATGAATTGTCGTATATTGAGTCCATTGCTTTGCCAGTTATCTCACTTGAACCTGCAACGTCTGAGATTTTGGACGTTATTGAAGGCCAACGAGAGCAAATATCGAACGCTGGTGATGAGGAATTGCAACTCGGTGGCGACAACAGCAATTCCGACAGTGATGGTCAGAACGGCAAGCAAATTGAAAAGCCTTCACATCCAAAAAGACGGAAACCGATAGGTTTCTTGCATTATTGTTGTTTTATTAAGGAATTGGAAAGTCCGTATGAGTATTCCAAGGGTGTCAAAATGTGGATGTTATTTGTGTATGCATTTGCTGGCATGGTGCCGGCCATGGGTTCTGCAGTTTTTTATCCATCCGTGCATGACATTGCCAGAGACTTTCATTCAAACTTGGGTGTTATCAATGTATGATTTTTTTTATTATTATCATTGTTTTGTTTTGTTTTTTTTTGCATTCTTGAGTGACTCATGGATTTTAGTTGTCGGTTGGATTGTACATGTTGTCGTTAGGCATCTTCCCATTATGGTGGAGTTACTTGGCCGAACTTAAGGGACGAAGAATAACGTATTTGATATCATATTCTTTATTTTTTTTGTTTAATATCGGATGCGCAAGAGCATCTAGTGTTGGCATGTTGCTCGTGTTTCGGGTCTTGACCGGCGGCGCGGCATCGTCTTCGCAATCTGTTGGCGCAGGAGCACTCGGCGACATTTACATTCCGTCCCAAAGAGGTCGAGCAAATGCGTATTTTTATTTGGGTCCATTATGTGGTCCATTATTTGCAGTACGTTTTCCTTTTTAAACCTTTGTTTTTTTTTTTGTTTTTTGTTTGCTAACCAGGTTGCGAATTGGTTTGGTATTAGCCAGTAATGGCTGGCGCATTAACTGAACGTTGGGGCTGGCGTTCGACTCAATATTTTTTAATGATTGTCAGTTTCGCATCTTTTTTGTCAATATTGTTTGGACTTCCGGAAACGTTGAAAAAAAAGCCAATACCCGAGGACGTGATTCAAAGTCGGAAGAGGCGCAAGGAGAAGAACTTGATAAAGTATTACGCATATCTTTTTTTTGAATACGTGATTAGTCCGTTCATGGCACTGTCTTTGTTAAAGCACCCAGCTTTTTTGTTTGCCATTTCGTATAGCAGTTTTGGTTATGGTTGCCTTTACTTGATGAACACATCGATTCCTCAATTATTCGAGGCAGCACCTTATAATTTTTCTGAAATCATTATCGGATTATTATATCTACCAAACGGGATTGGATATATTACTGGATCGTTAGTGTCCGGTCGATGGAGCGATCATATTATTAAGAAATCATTAAAGCAAAATAACGGCGTGTTATTACCAGAAGCACGACTGGGTTTCAACATGATTTGTGCTGGTATATTGGTATCATCCGGTTTGATCTTGTTTGGTTGGTCAGCAGGGAAAAAAGTTTTCTGGCTTGTGCCTTTGATCGGAACCTTCATGTTTGGATTTGCCAGTTTAATGATTTTCACAACCACGTTAACATTTTTGGTTGATTCCATGCCGAATCGAAGAAGCGCGGCCGTGTCGGTCAACACGTGTAAGTATAGATACTGCAATTTCTCGACTTAAAAACTTGAACTAACTAAACCTTTTTTTTCTCTTTCTCTCTTTTAAGTTGTTCGATGCATTGTAGCCGGTATTGCCTCGTTCATTGCATTTCCACTTATTAACGCCTTGGGAGCTGGATGGTTGTACACAATCCTGACTGGCATTTCACTTGTCTTCTTGGTTCTTCAAGTATACGTCAAGAAGAAAGGACCCGAATGGCGGGCAAAGATGACGATGGAAACCGGTTGAATGAGACGAATCATTTGCATTATATAAATTTTGTATTTATTTATTTAATTAGAAGTGTTGTTTTGGTTTTTTGGGGTTTAATTGTTATATGTAAACTGTTCAGCCCCTTAATTGTTTTAATTAGTGACAAACGCGCCTTCGCCGCGCGGTCCAAAAAAAAAGCGTTGGTTATGCACCGACCTTTCAGTTTTTAATTTTGGAAAAAAAGAAAAAAAATAATAATTTGAGAGATTCGGTTACTATTTCAACGGGGTTCGGAGTGCTGATTTGATTTCTGTCAATAATTCGAGCAATACCAATCTTTTATATTATATTATTTTATTTTTTTTTGCACCGAGAACGTGCTCAGGAAGAGAGAAAGAAAAGTTTGACAATATATATTATAATAACAGCAAGGCTCTTGCAAGCACTCGATACAGTACTCGATTCTTTTCGACAGAAGATTATATATTAAAATAGTTTTTTTTCAGATTCCCATCTATTTTTGATAAGATTACTATTTATTTTTTTCTTCTTGAACCGGAACACAAGTCTACTACTTCCCCGGCGGAGATTATATTTACTTTTTCGTTTTTTTCTTTCTTTCGTTTTGGTTCAAATTAAAGCATGGACCAAAATAGTTATTACGAACGGCGGCGGTTTGACTTCCGGTTACTCATTGGTGATCCGTTTGCGCTCGCTACTCTTTCCGTGTCTCTCGTATGTTAAACTGTCTTTTTTTTTGTTTTGTTGGTTTTCCATTAACGCGCCTTTTTTTATAGATTGGTTGGATTATTGCATTTGCCTCTTCAATAACTTCGGATGTAAGTGGGCCGTATCCGACTTTTAGTTGGTGGGGGATTGCCTATCAATTACTGGTGATTGCATTTGTCACGTTTGTGTTTGGCGCAAATGCTTTTGAAAACTACAAAATTGCCGTAAGTGTAAACGACTCCTTAAAAAAAGATTTATAAATTCACAATACTAAACAATTTAATTTTTTTTTTTTTAGGTTGTTGGATTTACCGCATCGGCATTAATTTACACGACAAATTCGACAAACAATCTTGTGTATACCGGACGAGCTGCAAACGCGTCCGCAGCTGCGGGTTATATTCTTTTATCAATCATTAACATTCTTTGGATTTTTTATTTTGGCACCTCACCTGATGCGTCACCGCACGCGTTTATCGATTCATATGCACTGCATCGTGAACGTGAATTTGCTGCGTCCAGAAGCAAGTTCCAAGCTGCCGGTGGTAATGGTCCTGGCCAACCGGCACCGGCGATCGCTCGTGGGCGTGGCCCATCCTTGCAGCAACAGCAACAACAACAACAACAACAACAATTCCAGCATCAGCAAGTACCTCATCAACAAGCTTACTACACCGGATCGTCAGATAATGGTATGGGAGGTCCCGCATCGATCAGGCCGCCTCAACACATGTTTACGTCTGCACAACTGAGTGGGTTTGAAACAACCAGTATTCAGGCATCCAATAATCGGCCGTCAATAGCGGGCGGCATCAGTTATGCGAATTCTCATAATGGATCGGGCATGATTGGTGGCAGCGGCGGCGGCGTGCCACCTCCACCACCATTGTCAGCCTCGGGTACGAACTTGAATAATTCGACCAGTAATACGCTCATGAGCCATGGCGGCGGTGGAGGTGGTGGTGATGCCACCATGTTGGAACCTTTAGATGCGCCGACAGAATATCCACTTCGGGCGAGAGCAATTTATTCCTATGATGCAAATCCGGAAGATGCTAATGAGATTTCATTTGTTAAAGGTGAAATTTTGGAAGTATCTGACGTGTCTGGCAAATGGTGGCAAGCACGCAGGGCTAATGGTGAGGTGGGCATCTGTCCTTCAAATTATGTCCAATTGGAGACCTAAACCTCTTGCTCTCGCATCTTTTTTTTTTTTTTTTTTTTGGAAAGCAGGAGGGGTTTTTTTTAATGACGCTTAACTATGATGATTACTTTTTGCTACAATCAATGGGAGGGTTATCAACAATTTTTTTAATCATCAGTTCGAATTCGTATCCCATGGAGTTACTCGGTAAATTTTTTTTTTTTTTTTGTTTTTGTTTAAAGAACCTTGTTTTTAGGTAATGAATAATGTATTATAACGTTATAAAAAATTATAAACGTTTGTTTTAAATTTTTTTGCTATTGATGGAGTTATTTGAAATTTTTTTTTCTTTTCTTTTTTTTTGTATATCAATAGATTTTTTTTTTTTTTTTTGTTTTGTATTTAGTGCTAATTTATGTTTGTATTATTAAACGATTAGTTCTTGCGTTCTTCTGATTAGTTATACGTATAACCATGCCAAGTTTGCAATGATGTCGTATATTTTATTTTAATAATTTGAATTGTTATGAATTTTAGGTACTGTGTATATTATTCTTGTACGTGACAACGCCTCCCAAAAATCGAAGAATAAAAACTAAGATTTTAATAGTATACAAATATATATATATATGTATCAAAAAAACAAAAAAAAAAAAAAACATTGGCAACCCATTTATTATCATTGCCATCCTAAACAACCCTCGCTTACCCTCTTTCCAAAACAAAAACAAAAAAACAATTACATTCTCATGCCGGTAATCGGAACCGCTTCCACAATGTTTATTGTCGCCTCATCTGGAGGCGGCTCATCCGGTACGTGATCGAGTACCTGTTGATCAATGCTAGACAATGCCTGAGCAGCAGCACTGGCAGCAAACCTGGCCGCTTCAGTATCTTCATCATCAAGATCTTCTTTGCCGGCCTTGCCCTCTTCTAATCGCCTGATAAAAATATACACCTGCTTGCGAGTGATTTGATCTACATCAATCTCTGGATGATGATAACCTAATTCTTTGATGCCGTTATGAATCACGGTCATGGGCTTGGTCTTGTTTTCAATAATAAACTGTTTCACAATCTCGGGCAAGTATCGCCTGCGGGTTGCCCGGCCGTGTATTATTCGATGAGTATATTTGACCGTGATTGTTAAATCTGTGACAGACGCAATCAGTACCATTCTTCCATGACAATTATAAAGTGGTCGTTTCACTAAACCAAAATTTTTTAAAAAAAAAACACGTTTGATTAGCAATTTGCAAAAAAAAAAACAACTCTTTTTTTTCTTTGTCACATCAATTGTTGGACTTACATCTCACTCGCTTTGGTGACTTAAACAACATGTTTGTTCTAGCGTTTGAAGTATCGTTCACTTGAGAGCATACGTACTGAGTCCTAAACGTTTTCGAGCTCCTTGTCTTCGAACGCCGGGCAAAATAATAACCAGAAATGTTATATACAGATTGCACGATTTTGGAAAAAATATCAACAGGCTCATCATTCAACCCTCTTAACCCCTCGCCGATGGTCGTGACCCCGCCGTCCAATGACACGGACGGCCGCATCACAAACACGACCGCCACTTCCGGACCATGTACGGGATCAATCTTATCATCATCCGGAGGTACCGGAAATAACTGCACGAACGTCTCGAAATTTGTTATTTCGATCGCATCTGGAGAGTATGAAGCTGATGAAGACGACGCGTGCGGCAAATGTGGTGCAGCATGTGCGGCCAACGTGCCGTCTGCAGCCGCCACCACGGCTTCTACAGCTGAAACAGTGTCAAACGGTTCGGCCTGTAACGGGCCAAGATGATGCCGTTGCTGTTGTGGCAGTTGTTGCGGTTGTCGCACATGGTCGGCTTCCCGCCTGCGCCTTCGTGTCATGTTTGTATGATACCGGCTCTGAGCCCGGCAAGCATGACAGAACTTGTACAAGCCATCCTGACCTGACGGCTTGATAAATTGTTGCAATTCCTTGCCGATTTTGCAACGCGTGCACGTTTGGCCGCTTGGTCCGTACACATTTGCTGCTGATCCGCCTGCTACCGCTGCTGCTGCTGCTGCTACTGCAACCTCGCTTGCCGACGTAGCTTGAGTAAATGTCGGATCAGTAGGTAATGATTCCAGGCCTTGCGGGACCTGCGCTTGTAAGGCTTGTTCAGACGACATGCTTGGTTAAGCTCGAAGATAAAAAAAAAACCCCCCCCAAAGAACACTTGTCACTCAATTACCAAGTATTCGTCGTCTGCGAACCCAAACTAAAAAAACAGAAACAAAAACAAATAAACTAGTATCAATCTCCCCTCGAGCTTGGGATGTCGGACTTGTTGACGCGATACACAAGACCCTTGTATGGCAGGCGTTTGGAGAACGTTGAGACGGTGAAGTGAAAACCATCAGCAAAAGAGCCCGACACGAAACCCGCGCAAATAGCATAGGGTTTGGGGAATGCCTGGGACCCGCCACCTGGCATTAGGCGTTTCGTGGTTCGGCTTCGGTCTCTGCAGTCACAAAACAAATGGATCGTCTTAGAGTAGATCTGTCGGTTGTTTTTGAGCGACTGGAGTCGTATGGCGTCAATCCGGTGTTGTTCACGTACGGCGTGTTGCTGGTGTCCGCCACGGTCTTGATCTACGTCGGCTCGCATGCCACGCTTCATAAGCCTGATAACGCGCTGCCTCCTGATCCGAACGATAACGAATTCGACGTGAACGATTTGATATCGTCATCTTCTTCATCAAGGGAGAAAATTGCTGCAGAGGATGCGTACATGATGCCAGTGTTTGGAGGCGTCATGTTGGTGGGCCTGTACTTGCTGATCAAAAAATTGGACGGCAAGTACATTGAATTCTTCTTTCATAATTATTTTTCAATTTTTGGTATTGGCTCTGTTTCACAGTCTTTTTCTAGTGTATTAAAATATTCGGCCAAAAAGACGAAGCAAAGGTTGACACGGTGGAAGATCACGGTGGTGGAAAACCCACCCATCGAAGGCTTGGAGAGTTCTGATGAAAAGCCGAAACGTGGCAATGAAGAAGAAAAAGAAGAAGAAGATTATGAAGATTCTTTAATTGAAAAATACGGGTTTATTAGACATCCTTCTTTAAAACAAATTCTCAATCCAAAATTTCATTACTCTCAGTATAAGATTGGAGCCAAAATTTCAAAAGAGATTAACGAAAGGGGCAAATTAGAACAAGTTGTTCAATGGTACGTTTCCAGTGCGGACGTGATTGGAATTTTGGTCGGAATCGCAGTCGTCGTCGCAAACAGGTACTATGACAATTGGCTTTTGGCAAACGTCTTGGGCGGCAGTTTTGCGTTTGGCAGTATTCAGTTCTTAACTATTGACTCGTTCAAAACCGGATTTATCATGCTCGGCGGTTTGTTTTTGTATGACATTTTTTTCGTTTTTGGTACCGACATTATGGTCACCGTGGCTACTTCCATGACCGTGCCAATTAAGCTTACCGCACCTCGCCCGCCTACCATTTCGTCACCGGCAGGATCGAGCGCGATGCTTGGATTGGGTGATATCATTGTGCCGGCAATTTTTCTTTCACTTTGCTTGCGATTCGATTTATGGAATTTTTATCAAGCCAATCCCAAATTACCATATGCCTCTGCCAGAAAATTTCCCAAACCTTTTTTCAATGCCGGCATCGTTTTTTATGTTGCCTCGCTTTTCATCACAATTTTGGTGATGCACACGTTTAAAGCCGCGCAACCTGCGTTGCTTTATATATGCCCTGCGATCGCTGGTGCCACGTTTATTACTGCGTTGGCTCGAGGACAGTTAGCGTTGTTATGGGATTATAAGGAAGAGAGTGAAGAAGACAAAAAAATTCGTCAAAAAAAAGAAAAGAAAGAAAAAAGGGAAAAATTAAAACAAGGGGAGAACACAAAAGAAAAAAGTGAATCGGAAGAGAATGATTTGGCGGACGCCGTTCTTTTAGAGACTGAGGCCAGTCCAGTTAGATGATACATGCTAGACTTTGTACAGGGTTTTTGCTCTTGATTAAGTGCCACTTTAAGTATCAATCAGTATATATGTATATAGCGATGTAATTACAAAAAAACAAAAAAACATTTTATAATTTTTTTTTCTTTTGCAAGTTGATTTTGTGCTTCACTCTATCCTCTTTCGTACGACAAATGCGTTTCCAGGCGGATTCATCTTTCTATAATACCCTTCGACAAGTTCGGCTTGCTCGAATCCTACTTTTTGATACCATGACAATGCTTCCCCGTTTTCGACCCAGACATGAGCATAAACTTCTTTAACATATGTTCTTTTAGCTTCTTCTTCGATATGTTGAATCAATTGCTTGCCCACGCCATATCTTCGATATGGTGCCAAGACTGCCAACGTCATGATGTATATAGATGCTTGCCCGTTCCTGGTCTCTGACGCACACCGAATCGCTCCAACTGGGATGTCATTGAAATATGCTAACCGAAACCAAAAAAAAAAAAAAAAAATATATTAGAATAAAATAATAATCAAAAAGTAATGTTGCTTTCTATTGGCTTAATGTGGCATACCTAATTTGACCAATTGTCCAACCGCTAAACTTTCCTTGTACCATGCATCTCCGTACGTGGTTGGTAAAACCACGGAGTTAATTCGTCGCAGTATGCCCAAATTATTTGCTGTTAAATCATCTAATTCGATTTTTATCCTTGGTGACATATTTTTATTTTAATGTATGGAAAGCAATAATAGTAATATTTGTCTGGAAATTAAACTGGTTTTGGTTCGCGAGATCTTCAATTTTCCTTTAAGGTTTAGATAAAAGTTATAAACACCAATCTTAATTTAAAAGATCCTATACATGGTCAAAATATACAGCGAACTCCGTCAAAGAATATTTTTTTTATAAGACCATTTTTTTTTCGCCCGTAGCGAATAAGTTTTACAGCTCAGAACTTTTTTTAGATCAAAGGAAAAAAAAAATAAATAAATAAATCACAATATCCGAAAAAAAAAAAAAAATTACAAAAGGAAAATTATTTACAAATGAATAGTCATCAAGTCATTGTGCGAGTACTGCTTATTGCAAAGCGGGCATTTCCTGAGTCGAGCAGTCAATCGATCCTTGGCACAGTCAAGACAGAAACAATGACCACAAACCTTGATGGCCGTGTTCTTCCAATTCTTGGAACAAACTGAACAGATGGCAATCGACCGAAGTGCTTCTAATTGTGATCCACCGTTGACATGATTGTTAACATTGCTAACTGATGCGGACTTGCGTCGTTCCACTTCAATCTTGAGTCGCTCAACTTGTTCCTGTGCGTCCCGCCGCAGGTCAGACTCCTTCTGCACGTTCTGTGACCAGGCTTGCAATTCGGAATCCATTTTTGCAATTTTGGCTTTCAATCCATCCACGTTGGCATTGTTTTCATTTAACTTGCGATCTGAATCATGAAATTGTTTTTGATATGTTAACCGAACGTTCTCTAACTCTGCCACTTGCTTTTCCAACAGCACGACTTTCTGGGTAACTGATTTTTCCGCATCTCGAAGTTGTTGAATAACTTCTGCACTTTTTACAGTTTGCGCCTTGAGCAATTTATTCTCTGCCAGGATTGCCTCTTTTGCCCTCATGGCACCAAAATATTTTTGCTCTGCCTTACCCTTTTCAGCAATTAACCTGTTTAACTTGTCTTCACGTTCAATAACTTCAGAAACTCTTTTGCTATTTTGCTTTTGAGCTTGCAAATATGCAGATTCAAAACTTTCTAGTTCTGAAGATAACGATGCGTTTTGCTTTTGTAATTTTTCAACTCGCTTGATTAATTCTTCTGGTGATTCATCACTGGTTGCTTCCTTTGAATTCTCGCTAGATAGTTTCAATTCTGTTTTAAACCTTTGCACTTGTAATTCTAAAGACGCAATACGAGCAGCTCGACTCTCAGATAACTCCGTAGCTTCCGTAACTGCACTCCAGCGCTGTTCTTCTTTTAGCTTGCGAACATTTTGATCATGAAGCAAATCATCGCGGGCAGCACGAATTCGAATCAAATCTTCCTCAGCCCGCTTTAGCTGAGCTTGTAGGTCATCCATCAAAGTCTTGTATTCAGTAGACACGGTCTCTCTAAATTCAGTCCGCTCTGCATTCATTTTTTCATTATCTGATTTCAGAATTTCATTCAATCCTTCCAAGTGCGTAACTTTTAAAGCCAGCTCGTCTGCCTTGAGTATTAGTTGCTTGTACGTATGAGACTCGGCAAGATCTTCCTCAGACAAGGACGACAGTCGGATGTTGAGCTTTGAAACTGCATCACTCAAGCTAATCACTTTTGACTGCAGCTCGTTAATCTCTTCTTTTTGTTTATGCACCACAGCCTCGGCTTCTTCTTGTGCCTTAATCACAATACTCTCCGCTACTTCAGGCGTGCCATTTTCAACCGGTGCCTTGTCATCCGTTGAATTTTCGCGCTTTATGGCTGGTGCTGAAACGGTCGACCGTTCAATTTTAGCCAGAGTTGAACTCTTTAAGCGATCCAGTTTCTTCTCTGCAGACATAAACTTAAAAGTTGCATCAGTCAACCGCCTTTCGATATCTTGTCGTTCATCTTGAAGTCTTTCATTCTCGGCTTGAGCAATCTTTAACTGCAAAGTAAATTCAGATAAAGACTCCTTTAATTTCACGTTGTCATCATTAGATTTTGTTGGAGCTAAATTAGAAAATAAGGGGGTTAAAGAATTAAGTATGCGGTCTCGCTTGCTCGAAAGATGATTTGAATATTCGTTGACAGGTGCCAAAAGAAGTGACTTAGGAACCATGGACGATGAGCCGGATACTGGGTTTCCAATTAAAATATTAATCTCATCAAGTAGCTGATCCCACCACGCTTCCAAAATCCGTAAAAGACCATTGTTATGAGAAGCTTGTTGCTCAATTTCATTGACTCTGGTTTGCAAAAAATCTCGTTCACGTTTATATGCTTGCATCTGCCTAAAAATTGCCTCCTTCTTGAACAGCTATAAAATGATGAGTATTAAGTTAAAATTATTCAATTTACAAAACTTACAGCAACATCGTCTTGGGTTAGTGGAACTTCGGCAACAACACTCGAGCTCCTGGTGTTAAGGCCATTGCTATCAGAACCATCAGTTGCCTGCCGCTTTAATGGCGGCGCATCCGGATCCGCCTTAACTGAGAGCGCCCGTTTTCGATCATCCATGAGAAATTCGGTTGGTACTCTCAAGAGCTTGACTGACTCGATCGAGCTACCCACTAAGAGCTATATCTTCGATGCCAATCACTGCCGTCAGAAGAAAAAAAAACGAGTCCTTTAAGACCTATACTTTACTGTGTTAGACTGAACTACAATCAAACCCATTAATTGACCGCGGACGTGAATACATCTAAAAAAAAGAAAAAAAAAGACACTGTCGAAGACAGTTGTACATCCCGGTATACATCACCATCACGTACCTTAGAACATAACAATCAATGCCCAGAAATTAATAACTTCAATTTAAGTCTTGAAAATTCGAGTGAATTGCACAAGCGTCCGTCCAAAGCTAATGTGGCAATACGGTATAAGAAATATTTAATTGCTACGCGGGAAACGAGATTAGAAAAAAGCATACACAAGCGCGTGCCTAGAAATTCGCCACTAAAAATATTTTGGCATGGACGAGAATTTTGAATACAAGAGCGAAGAACTCCGCTTCTGATACCGAATTTTTGGAAAACACGACATAGAGTATTTCATACATTTATATATTTTGAAATATATATAGTTGATTGTAAATTGAGTGATTATATGAAGATATCCAGACTAGGAGTCGCTGAATGATATTGCAAACATGAGTTCAGGGTCGGGTCCGGTGAACTTGTTGGTATGATTCACATGTCATGGATGAAGGTCGACTAATAATAATAAGAATAATAATAATAATAATAATTAAAAGATATGCTCAATAGGAAATCCAGGAAAACGATATTTATTTACTAGGCACTCGGTAGGCCATGTAGTGTTGAATCGGTTTCTTGAAGAACACGCTGAACTGGTACATAATCACCGTGTCATCAAATCTGAGGTGGGTTCATTGCTGGAAGGCAATTCACGGCTTAACAACTTCTCAATGCGACATCGAATTGCATTTTTTAGGTCTGAGAGTTATATGAACGTCAGTGGCATTGGAGTGGCGCAAGCTTGGAAATATTTTAGCCAGAAATATGATAATTCCAAACTCATTGTTCTGCATGATGATCTCGAGTTAGAAGTTGGCAAGTTTAAATTGAAGCGAAATGGTAGTGCCAGGTGAGATTAGTTTTGTCATCAATATTTTGGAGTAATCGTCTAACTAATTTGAAGGGGACATAATGGATTGAAAAGTATAGCTCAGCACTTGTCGACCACGGAAATCTTGAAGTATGGCATTGGAATTGGTCGGCCAGTATCGAGGGAATCAAAAATCGTTGCTGATTATGTACTGAGCAAAATGACAAGTTCAGAACTAGATACTGTGCAAAATGCGGTGTACGGGGACATATGGTTGGCACTGGCAGAACAAGAACTTGGAACGGCGGTATAGGTTGACATTGTATATAGATAAAGATATAAATGATAAAATTGTACATTATCCCCCTAAAGACATTGTCATGTTTTCATGGATGTAAACTACTAGTACTAACTTTTGCCATGAAGAATTATTAACATGAACATTTTTGCTGCTACAATGTATAAAGTTTAAACTCACAGCCGTTTTGGTTTATCTCGTTTAAGCCTTGCACCCTGGATATAAATTCATTTGCAAGCTTTCTTCCAGGGATCGAATATTTAGGATCACATAAAACTTTCAGATTTTGGTTGAAGAAGTCAACGCAATGCAAGGAAGGCAATTCTTTTTAAGTGCATGCTTCTTTGTGCTTTTCGCTGTTGCAAAAGCTCATGACCATGATGATAGCGAAATTCCGGAGGGCGAATACATTACAGTAGAGCCTTTAGACTCTGTGCTATGGGCTCATATATTTATGATGATGCTAGCATTTGGATTTTTCTTCCCCGTTGGTATGATTTTAGGTTTGACAAAGTCTCGCTATCATGTTCCATGTCAAGTTGCCGGTGCCGTTTTCACGATTGTTGGATATTTCCTGGGTCACCACCACAAGGGCCGGGAGTTCCCTAGCCACAACATTCATTCGGTGTTTGCTCCTATTCTTTTTTTTGTATTATCATTTCAAGTTGCTATTGGTGCATATTTGAAGCTTCACTGGGAGAAAGGAATTCACAAGCATATCAGACGTTTCATTGTGATCGCTCATGGAGTTGCCGGCAAGGTTATGCCAATCCTCAGTTGGGTGCAAATGGGCTTCGGTGGTATCACAGCTTTAGGATTTTGCCATGGCGATCATTTGGGCCAGTGTCTTGCTCATGGTGTAAGTGTTTAACGCATGCAGTGACTGTCTCAGAACTAACGTACATAGATTATGGGAAGTGCTTTTATTGCTTATGGTTGCATCATGCTTATTGCTGTTTTATGTGGTCAGGCTTGGCTTGCTCGTTCAGGACGTAGTCAGGAATTCTATGACAGTTTAGTGATTACATTGTGGGGAATTGTGAACACCTTCACCGAACATCGTTGGGGGCAACCCTGGTCGCACGGTGATTACCAGCACACGTCCATGGGGATTGTTTGGTGGTGTGCGGGAATGCTGGGAATATTTCTTTCAAAATCTAACGGACGGCCTCGCCGTAATATTGTTCCTGCATTAGTTATCGTTTTGACAGGTTGGGCGATGTCCGTTCACGCGCAGCATCTTGAAATTTCTACAAAAATCCACGCAATGTTTGGCTACGCATTGATGGGCGCTGGATTTGCGCGCCTAATTGAAATTTCTTTTCTTTTGAATGACGAGGCACCGGCAGGTGAACCAAAGTCGTTTCAGTACTTGTCACCTTTTCTGTTGGTGGCATCTGGATTTCTTTTCATGTTTGCAAACGAGGAACAGCTTGATCTTATTAGTCAAAACATGATTGATCATTCTAGTTATACTCTTATTATCTACTCCGTGTCCTTTTTAGTCTTTCTTTATTTTCTCCTGCTTATTCGGTTATGGCAAAACAATGCCGGTCCCGGTTATGATTCCGTCAAGTATGAGGTTGCGAATGATTCGGCATCTACTTCGAGCTATAATGCTCCCAATAGTGATGATTTAGAGGCAGAACAAAGACTCAGGGATGTTCAAGAATATGAGCTTAACGGATTATTACGAGATAGCCGCTAAATCATGGAACTGATGTGAACGGAATTGAATGGAATGGCGTGTATATTGCAGATAGATCTCTGATTTTTTTTTATAAAAATTTCTTTCCAAGCGGGACGATTATGATGTTTAGTTTTAATGGTTTAGGGGCATTTTCTTTTTTTTGCTGTACATGAATAATAGTTTGAATGACTGGTTAGTTTTGATGCCTGTTCGTAGGGAAGACACGGTGTTACACTCTGATTTACTTTTAGATTATGGCTAGTTGCCATATTTTCATAATATATATATATTTATTTCACTATTAAATGTGAATGTTGTTGCATTATAACTTTTTTGTAGTCATCTGGTAGAAACGCGCCGGGTCAGCCCGGCCTGGCCTTGTGGCCGCATCACCGATCTGGGGAGATGACGGGCGTATATAAAAACACAACTAACACTTCAGTTGGACATAACTTTCTTTCTATTAATATTAATAAATTTATTTTTGTAGGTTGTGATTCTATTGAATACTCATTATTTTTTTTTCAATAAGGCCTTGTTGGATTGGCACCTGGGTCAAAGAACCGCGATCTTCGCCAGTTTGATCTCATCGATCTAAACATTGTCAGTCAACACTCTTTCCGCACACAGTATAGCTACGGTCACGACAATTTTTTACAATATATGATTGACCAGTAGCTAAAATGACCAGTTTAAAGGCTCTTTTAATTGCGTACCTTATCGGGGGAGTGACATTTATTCCGCTAGTAATATTCGGCTTGCTCTACTATGTATATCGAACCCTGCCAGAAGTTGATGAAAAAGGAAACATTATTTCGCGCACGACCGGCGAAGCATTGACACCAGAAGAGGCTGAAGCGGTACGCATTACCAAAGAAAAGGAATATGAGCGCAAATTGGCGGAGGAGACATTGAAAGCAGCCGAAACTGAGTCCGAAATCGGCGTGGATGCCCATATGAGTGGCTGGCTTACGGTTACCAGAGAATTTACGCCTGCGTCAAACGGAAAAGTCTCATCGTCGTCTGAGAAGATCCTGAACGAGTCTGCATATACTTCTATTTACAGACATTTGCTTGATCGGAAGCAAAACAATGCTAAATCCAGCTCCTCCAGTCCCTCTCCTGATCCAAAGGACAAATCTGCTAAAAAGCGGCCTAGTAATTCATATTATGCTATTCTTCGGTTAGTACTTATAGGTATTTTTTTTTGCTCAGATTCATATTAACTTAATATAGCCATGGTAATTTATTTCTTTACGACAGTCCCGACGTGATGAATGTTCAACAAGTTATTGTTCTTGCAAATCACAACGTGTCAATCTGGCCCCCAAATAAGCCAGATGGTCAATTGTTCATTCGCAGAAATGCCATTTGTTTATCGCCTAGAAGGAGTCGAATCTTAGCTGATGGATCTGGCATTGATCCTCCAAAATATTCTTATTTTTTAAACTCAGATAACTGCTCCGAAAAGGAAGATTTTTATTTTGCACTATTAAAAGCTTCCAAACGGTTACACCGTCATGGTTCGGATAAGAGCGCTGCGGCAGTTAGCGTTCCGCCTGGACCAGACCCGATGTTTGATGCCAGGCCTTTGCAGTTCGAATCTGAGGAGATTCTTGGCTTGATTCAAACACTACATTCATCAGATGCTCATATACAGACTAGATGGATAAATGCACTTATAGGGAGACTTTTTTTGGCGCTGCATAAGACAGAAGTGTTTGAAACATTTATTAAGAACCGAGTTGATACCAAGCTTTCTCGAGTGAAGAGGCCATCGTTTTTGGGCGACATAACCGTCGCAAAAATATTAAGTGGTCACTCGCCGCCTTATTTTACTAACCCACAATTGAAAGAGCTTTCGTAAGTCGGCTTTGGTTTAGAGATCATTAGGTTTTTTTTCTAATCTAAACTAGACCCGAAGGACATATGGTATTAGCAGCTGATATTCATTATGAAGGCGATTTTGCTGTAGAAGTGACCACCAAAGCAACTATTAATCTTGGTTCTCGTTTTAAAACCCGAGGTATACTTTATCCCGTGAATCCATTAACCTTGTGCTAACATGTAAACTAGAGGTACCATTGGTATTGGCAGTAAAGTTCAAGAGTCTGGAGGGACGAATGAATTTCACTATGAAAGCACCACCATCAAATAGATTTTGGTACTGTTTTGAGACTATGCCTAAGGTATAAAATTTGGAAGAGTTCGATTTAAATTTTTCTAACTTTTGATAGATCAAAATGATTATTGAACCGGTCGTCAGCTCAAGGCAAATTACGTACAGCATGGTAACTAGAGTCATAGAAAACAGAATCATGGATGCGCTCAGAGAATCGCTTGTTTTGCCATACATGGATGATCTTGCATTTTACAACACGATAAGTGATTCATTTCGTGGCGGAATATGGGATAGGAAATTACGTCAAAATTTCAAGAGTTCAGAAGACGTTGGACAGACTGATATTAAATCTTCGCCTAGACCTGTGTCTTTAAATTCTGAACAGACAATTGAATCAAGTTTTTCTGTTGAGCCACGTCATAATTCTGACAATTTAAGTGTTTCTTCAAGTATTTCTGTTGATTCTGATAGGATAAGTGTCAACGATGATGGTTCTTTATATTCACATGATATCAAGCATAGAAGGAGTGAATTAATTGGCGACGAGGAAACTATAAGACGGAAGAGGGCTTCTGGAGCACTAACCACCGTCTCTGCACCAGCAATTGTAGGTACAGATCGCGTGAGTATTGTTGTTGTGGATGGACAAGTTGTGACCAATCACAAGGATTCCACGGTCCACTTGACGACCTCACCTTTGCATCGCTCAACCAGTCGGTCTAGTAACCAGTCTTCATTATCCAAACATGACGATTTCAGTACTGGCAGTAGCTCAGTGAGCATCGGAAGCAATGAAAGCACATCGGATATTAATGTAGAAATTGACGATCAGAAAAGTATAACCAGCGTTAGTACCGCTCGAGAGATTGTCCATCTAAGAACTGAATCAGAACCAGTGAATTCGAGCGTAGTCGAGGAAGAGAAATCGACAATTTCGGAATCCATGCGCAAGTGGAGTTCCAAATATTTTTCGTCAGCAAAGAAGAGCGTTCAAGCTCGAATGAACTCTAATGCATCGCTGCACAGCACAAGTAATCCAACCAGTCTTAGTGAGGACAAGATTCAGAAAAAGATTATTCAGTCTCAATTGGCGCATTCAGACGAGCTGCTTGTTAATTCGTCTCGTCCTAATACTTATGCTTCAGATGCAAATTCGTCGGAAGTTGTGGAACGATCTACGGAAGATTTTAATGAAGGTCCTTCAGTATTCACTGCAAGTCCACCTATTCAACAGCAATCTTATACATCTCATCAGTATACTCCAACAAGTATGCAGATACCTCATTCACTTTCACATCATAGCACATCATCGATCACACCTAATGTCCAAGCTTTACCTATTTTGCAAAACATTCAGATACCACCAGTGTCGCCCACGCGTCGTAAATTACTGGAAACAGAGCAAACAAAAATTTATCCAGGTGAACCTTCTTGGTCATCCAAGATAGATAAAAATAAATCATTTGTCCCGCCTCCAGCTCCAACATCACTTTCTCAGTATTCACAAGCTCCTTCAGCTCCAAGACTTTACTCTCCACCGAAAGCACTGGACAAATCATCTGCCGATTCTACTTCTGAAAGTTTTTTTAATAATCAAGATGGTAATCAGAGCGATAGTAACGGTATAGGTTTGCACCGTGCTCCTACTTATGCGAAAAGAAAGCCTCTGAGGAAGCCAGTTGAAGTACAGACGTCTGCACTTTCACAGTCATTGGCTGAAATTCAACTTGCATCAAATTTGAATAATGCGGAATTAGCGAATGCAACTTCTACTGAGATGGAAAATTCTAGCAGTACAGATACGTTATTAGAGACAAAAGAACATGGTCCTAAACAAGTCAGCCAAGCTGAGCAAGACGTTGACGGCTTGTCGATTTCACAGACACCACCAAGGGTTTCTGAAGTTGAGATTCCTCCGAATACATTTGCAGATATGGTAGACGAAGGAAATAGCCTTGGATTAGGGTCCTACGATGGCATCCCACAATTTTCTTCTTACAGCTCAACTTCGACATATGGTTCAAGTACTGGGTACAACTCGACAAATTCAGAGAATCCGTCTGGTTTCCATGCAGATATACGAAGAAAAAAGTCGGCGAGCAATGACGATTCACGATCGCAATCGGAAGATGATTATGAAAACCATGTACAGGATGGCAAGCTTTCTGTTGATACCGATGATTTAATTGATTTGGATGAAAATTTAGAGGAGGAAGCTCATGTAATTGATGAGAATAGTGACGTGGTGGCCGAATTGGTCGAACAAACCGGGTCTAATTTAGAGGCAGTACCTGATCAAACAAGTGAAACGGTTTTGGATGACAGAAACAATGAAGATACTGGTAATTAGAACTTTATTTGAATCTATATCTATTATATTTTAAGGTAAATCTCAGTATGCATGCTTAAATCATATAGAAAACCTTCTTAATTTTAAAGACCGTTTCCCCCATTTTGACCTAACGCTTGTAATAATGATATTCGATTGGACGTGCAACCGCGTAGGCAACCAAAGTAAACCCAAAGGCCAATTCGAAACCCAAGTCTGCCAGTGTAAGTTTTGCAAGAGGGCCTACCCACCAAATTTGATTCATTCCAACAACAATGCCAGCGACGCCGCAGCAAAATGCAATCATGCTAGCCCAACCTGGAGGAAGTCTTTCTTTACGATTCACATCATCAACAACGTATCCTTTTAATCCACGACGGAAAAAGAAATGCTCCGGAAGAGAGATTGCTTCATAAATGGCAAGCCAATAACCAATCAAGTTCATAAAGTTTTCCATATACGTTTCAAAATCGTAATACGCTCCCATACTAATACCAAAAAAGGCGCAGATGCCAATGAACGTAAGGATAATACGTGGTATCTTTGTGAAATGATGAGAAACAATTTGAATCGAGAACGCAATTGAGTAAATATTAGCGCAGTTGCAAGCAATGGTTGACAAAGCCAACAATACGACACAGAATTGACCGAATCCGTGTAACGAATCGGTGACTAAAATGCCATAAATCAAACCACCGATACCATTGTCGTTATATTGTTGTTCAAACGCAGGGTTTGCTAGAGTTGCAGTCATGCATGCCGCTCCCAAGATGCCAGTAAAAATTAACGGAAACGCAATGGCAAAAAGAACCGACCAAAACAGCTTAGTTTTATTGGCGTCTTTTTTTTGATAAACGCAAAAGTCGGCTCCATAAGCTCCCCATCCGGTAGCTGATCCGAAAAGGGTGGCACCAAATGACAAAACACCTCCAACTTCGGCTTTTCCGGTTGAGAGTACACCAGCAGTGAAGGCCCCCGAAAGTTTAAGACGGGCAATAATCTAATGTTTGTTTAGATTTAAAACAACTAATAAAATGTCAACTAGCGTTCATATGACACTTACGATGAAAAAAATCACGAAAGCTGGGATCCAAGCATATTTTTCATACATATGTACGGTCCGGTAGCCGAAAAGTGTCAGGATAGTGGTCGCAAGCGCAATAATAAGCATTGCGGTCCAAGCTGGAAGTGCGCCACCGTTCACTGAATGAAGCATTTCGGCAGCAAATATGGTATTAAGAGCACTCCAGCCAACACATGCGATCGTCTGAAAAAAACCAAAAACCTTGGTGAAATTGTGACCGAACCAAAATCGTGACAGGTGCATTTGTCGGAGCCCAAATTCTGGTCCAAAAGTAGAATAAAACGCAGCCGGAATAGTTCCCAATATTGTGAAAAAGAAAATCGTGAGGGCACTGTCCCAGAAACTCAGTCCGTATGCGGACACGCCTAGAGCACCGATTGAAACAGGAGAAAGAACCATGTTAACAGCCCACCAAAAATAAGCTGGCGAGTATACTGATTTGTCAAACCTCTCATCTTCAGGTACTCTTTCAATACCACGAGCCTCCATTCGGTACTTTAAAGCAACGGCGTGGAACTTTCCAATGAACCCGCCTCTTTTAATCAAATCCTTCTCATGAATTGCCCCGGCGTTTAGACTGTCTGAGCTATCTTCAGTGTTCACATCGTAAATTTGTCTCTTTTTTGCGGTAGTTTCAGACTTTTCAATGTCATTCGCAAGTGAAACCTCAGCCATGATGAATAACCGTGTGATGCTTGCTGAAGCTCAAAAAATGTTCTTGGCAATATATACTGAAAGAATACGAAAAACGTCGCCTTTTTAAACCCTACTGTCTCATAAATAAGTCAACCAGAAAGTCATTAAAGTAACAAGTGAAATCGGACCGTGCTTGACCGAAATAATGTTTTTGCTTTTTTTAATTTCTTCAGAATATGGGTGAAATTTCTCTCTTGGCATCTTCCGATAATCCAACCAATTATCCCCAACTTTAATAAATTACTACAAGTTTTAATTACGTTATTGTAGTTACTGCAAAGACCAGTCGTATCCTTGTACTTTTGTATAAATCCGTAAAAACAATCGGCTGCTTGTCATTATACTTGATCCCTCTGAATCCTAAAATTTTCCAGTCATGTACCAAGATCAATGGCTTACCTACCTATAGTAATTCACCAATTAAAATAGTTAATTGAAAATTTTGCTTTAAGTCATTTATATTTATTCATAAATTGACCGAATTACTGACGCACTGTATGTTATATATATATTTGTCAATTTTGCTGTTGGTACGGGCGGAAAGTGCAGAGATGAACGGCACCAAATTTGGCCCGTCCTTGTCCTCCTTGTCCGCGTGGCGCAGAAGCAAAATGCCGGATGGCACCATTTAGTCTATAACGACAGGCCAGTCGGCTATAGCTATTACAGTATTCAGTAACGGAGACATGTAAAACTACATACATGTATTACCTTTAAAATTTGTCGTTAGCGGCTGCAAGCCACAAGCCACCAGCTCCGGCATATGTATATTAACTGTCTAATAATGAAGATATGTACCTATAAACTCTTGTATTTATATTTTAGTTGTGTATAATGTATTATATATACATATAGGTGCTGCATAACAACTTTTATGATTTACATGTGAGCCCAAACAAAGATTTTCGAATCTGAGTCCACATAATCATTAGTAACCAGCCATATACGTCATAACTTTATTTACTTAGATAAAGGATTGGTAGCCATGGTTCGAACAGAGCGAAAACTTTTGTATGGGCATTTAAAAACTATCAAATTTCTTTTCAGTTGCTATATCTTGGCAAATAAGAAAACCCGCGAACTGGCTAAAAATGTTTCGTATCCGCATGTCCTATCAAAATAACACAGATTAATACTGACGTTCAATAAACAGACTCATGCTCTCCAGTAATAGAAATACACTACAAATTATTACAATGATTTTGAAGTTCGATATATTTTAGATACAAATACTTGGACTTTCTAAAGAGTACGTTAAATATGTTGATGCTCAGTGTAAACAAGCGCACAAAGCTAGCGAGGGTATGGGTGGAGGAATGGTTAGGGTAAAATAGTGACTGTATTTAGTTCGTCATCCCAATTAAGACTATGGTTTGGCATACAGGCTACGAATTCCCGCACCCTGTTACACTCAGGGTATGTAGCATATTCTGTTGATACTATATCTGCTTTAGGGTATGTCATGGCTATCTTTGTTGTCTATTCAGCGCGGCTAATCTTCTCTTGAAGCGTGCAATCTATAACAATATTTGCTCAAATAAATTGAGGCAAGTCACTTGTAATCATTAACACAATTACATTAGATTATCAACTCCAAGAAAAATTTATCAATTTTGATTATATAGAGCAAAATAACGATGAGTAGATCATTCATATAGAAACACAATCATGCAAAATAAAAAAAATAAACGTACAAACAAATATTGAGAGGAAGCTTCAGAGTCGAGATTGTTTAGATTAGCCACTTTAGAAGTTGGGCTTCACTATCCAGATCAACCGTGTCCTGTTTAGCCCGTTGCTCAATTGCATCGTCTTGTAAAATAAGCATGCGCATCGTGCTGCCCAATAAAGAACGTCGGCGCAAACCCACGAGATCTTTGCCTCGGCTGAACAATCTCTCCACCGAGACTTAGCAAATCGGAATACACAAATAATCTCTAGCTGCTCTTGCCAGGTGCGGATAGCCAGTTCGGTGATTGCCACACCACTTAAATACGGTGTTTTCAGATATTTCAATGGCGGGTGCCCCAAAGTACGTGCTGATTTCATAGTCCACAGAACTTTTCAAAGTCCTGCGTTTGAAGGTCCAACAAGTTGAGGTGATATCATGAGCACCTGAGCAATCGCTGTCATTTGCTTGTTCATCACCAGTCTCATTGACAGGATCATCCTTGTAGTCGTAGCGAAGCCGGTTAGTCATCGCTTGTACAATCTTCTCAAAAGTATCCTTGTCGCCCATCTCCGAATGTATGTAGTGCGCTCTAAATCGGGGATCTAAAAGCATCGATAGGTAATTCCCGTCAACCTGGATGAAAGTACTCCTGTCATAATATGGAAACTTAAGCTCGTCGCATACCTTTTGAGCACTGCTGGTAGTCCCGCACTTCAAACACGCAAAAATGTCTTTCATAACAGGGTTGACTATGTGAGCCATGCAACTGAACCAACCCTGATTGTCTCGGAATTAAATGTCTTCTCCGTAAGTAATTTTTAGCCGACGTGTCAAATGAGAAATTAAAGAGTAATTGCTGCTCGCATTATCTCCGTTGATTGCTATAAGTTTTCTCAACAGACCAAGCTCCTCTAAAAGGTGGAAGACGCTTTTCGCAAGATCTCACCGCTGTAATTATCATTCATATGTTCGAATCCTCAGATTCTCTCGTTGTAAGTAAAGTCTAGTAAAATCCAGTGACCAATGATGTCAAGAATGTCTAATTTATTTGGACTCGTCCACATGTCCAGTGACAAGGCAATTGACGTGCAACAGCTTTCCAAATCCTTCTTAAGTTGATCAAAAGTTTTCAGATTTAGGACAGGAGTACTCTCCTCTTGCTCGGCTTCGCATTATCAGTGTGTGGATCTCTAAATTGCCAATGCATGTACGATAATGGCAGAGCACATGTAGATTGGTAAATGTGACCGGGACACGGCATATCTCATGCTGGTCGACGCACTTAAACCAAAGAACAGATTAAAAAACTATGTCCGATCAACAAGAAATTGCCTTCAATCAGTGAACAGAAAAGGCAGTTTCTCGACCAGCTTGCTAACTTTCTCGAATTTTTTGCAAGTATACCTTGAGCATATCTGAAAAAGGCCAATCAATTGCTCTTTACAAAACAAAATAGTGGAATATTGAGGTTATATAAGCAGCCTACAAATCTGTAATTACCCGGATGATGAATTTCAGAATGTCCGAGGTAGACCATAGTGCATTATTTCCATCTCAAATTTGATACAAAATATCTCGCCAAACAATTGATTATTTATAATAAATCTGGCTCATTACAAGCTTGAAGACATTATGCGATCATGTCTGAATAAACTTAGTGGGTTTCATAAGACCACTTACCGTTTTTCAATACAGAAACGTCAGATTTTTTTGCAAGCTTCAAATCTCGAGTCACTTATTACAGCGTCTTCAAATTCACCAGAAGTTATCGTTATTGGTGGTGGACATGCTGGATGCGAAGCTGCCGCTGCGGCAGCGCGGAGTGGTGCGCGCACCATGCTAATTACACCATCGGTTGCCACAATTGGCACTTGCAGTTGTAATCCGTCAATTGGTGGTATCGGAAAAGGCAATTTAGTTCGAGAAGTTGATGCTTTAGATGGCGTAATGGGCAAAGTTGCAGATTTATCAGGTACATATTTTTCAATGCTAAACAGATCAAGAGGTCCAGCTGTATGGGGGCCTAGAGCTCAAATTGACAGAACATTGTACAAAAAGCATATGCAAGAAGCAATTCTTTTGCATCCAAATCTTGAGGTCAAGGAAGCGAGTGTTAAGGACTTAGTAATAGAAAAAAGCCAACATGGAAATGGTACCGTTCGGGGTGTTATTATCAACTCCGGTGAAGTTATTGCTTCGAAAAAAATTGTAATCACAACTGGCACGTTTCTACGCGGCGAGATTCATTTAGGATTGCATTATTATCCAGCTGGCCGAGTGGGTGAACCAGCATCATTTGGAATCAGCGAAACATTGGCTGAGGCAGGGTTTGTTTTGGGTCGATTAAAAACTGGAACTCCTGCGAGAATTGACGGCCGCACAATTAATTATAAGAAACTTAAGTTTTTAGCACCAGATAAAGTACCGGAGCCTTTTAGTTTTATGAATGACCGGGTTGCTGCAGAATATCAGCTTGATACATATATGACGCGAACTACTCCAGAAACCCACAACGTTATTAGAAATAATCTTCATACGTCATTACACATCAGAGAGACTGTAAACGGACCACGGTATTGCCCGTCTATTGAGTCGAAAGTTATTCGATTTGCAGATAAAGAAGGTCATAATTTGTTTTTAGAACGAGAAGGTTTTGATACTGATCTCGTATATCCAAATGGAATTAGTTGCACTCTTCCCGCAGATATTCAGCGAGAAATGTTTCGGACAATTCCTGGTCTTGAGTATGCTGAGATTGTGCAGCCTGGTTATGGAGTAGAGTATGATTATATTGATCCACGACAACTGAAAGCGACTTTGGAGACAAAGCTTCTTAATGGAGTATTTTTAGCTGGTCAGATTAATGGAACTACTGGTTATGAAGAGGCTGCAGCTCAAGGCGCATTAGCCGGGATAAATGCGGGCTTGTCAGCTTTAGGAAAAAAGAAGTTTATTTTGTCACGAAGTCAAGCGTATATTGGTGTACTAGTCGACGACCTTATTACTAAAGGAGTTCAAGAGCCTTATAGAATGTTTACTTCTCGTTCAGAGTTTAGATTAAGTTTGCGGGCGGATAATTCTGATTTCAGATTAACTGAACTAGGATATAAGCACGGGTTTGTCTCAAAAGAACGCTACGTGAAAGCTCGAACTGATCGCGAGCTAGTGGAGAAGTCTTTAGAGTTTTTACGGTCAATGGTTAAATCAACGGATCGTTGGTATCAAGATAAAATTGTTTCTGCACCTTTGAAACGGGATGGAATTCTTAAAAGTGCATTTGCTTTAGTCGAAGGTGGTAAAATCACTGTCACGGACATTCTTAACAGTCTTGAGTTCAGTCATGCGTCACAAATAACACCATTAATCGCTCGAAAGATTGAAATCGAAGCTACTTATGATAGACTGATACGGAGGGAAAAGAATACAATCAAACAATTCGATCAGCATGAGGATGTAAAATTACCAGATATAGACTACGATTCATTTTCACAGTTATCTGGCGAAGCTCGTGCATTAATGAAGCGAATAAAACCTGAAACTTTAGGTCAAGCATGCAGATTGCAAGGGATTACACCCGCAATGACAACCGAGCTGTACAGGATAGCTCGGTTATATGAAAAAAAATTGGCCAACAAGGAAGTCTTGCAGCCACCTCTTGAGTCTGTTCCATTAAGTCCAAGCAGCGTGTAATTATGGTTTAAAAGGCGTTAGGTTTTTTTATAATTTCATACTTTCTGTATATATAATATTCAAAATAAAAACTATTCTATTTAAGAAATTAAACGTCGTCGAGATGGATGGATAAACTCTTCAGCGCTTGATTGGCTGGTTGATGGCCTTTCTGACCTGTCCCCATTGACGGAAGTAGAAGATACTGATGAATTTCGTTTTAATTCTCGAGTTTCCCGAATTGGGGCGCTATCTTCCTTTCTGTAGCGAGGATTAGAAGTACTCTTAGAATAACCATCATGATCACGTGAAGGCCTTCGATTGCTATTATAGTCATGGTCTTCAGCGCTCTGACGATGTGAATTAAAACTATGACCTTTATTATCTTTATTGTCTGACCTAGTGACCTGATATCTTTGATCTCTATGGTCTCTTTGGTCTGGCCTAGTGACCCGATCTCTATGATCCCTCTCGTTTGACCCAGCGACGTGATCTCTTTGATCTCTTTGGTTTAACCTAGCGACTTGATCTTTTTGATCTCTTTGGTCTGATCTAACGACCTGACGATCCCTATTGTCTGACCTGGCGACATCATCCCTTTGATCTCTTTGATATCTCTGATCTTTCTGATCTCTTTGGTTTGACCTAGCGATTTGATCTCTTTGATCTCTTTGATCTCTTTGATCTCTTTGATCTCTTAGATCTCTTTGATCTCTTTGATCTCTTTGATCTCTTTGATCTGACCTAGTGACTCGATCTCTATGATCTCTCTTGCCTGATCCAGCGGCCTGATCTCTTTGATCTCTCTGGTTTGACCTCGAGACTTGATTTCTTTGATCTTTCTGGTTTGACCCAGCGATTTGATCTTTTTGATCTCTTTGGTCTGATCTAACGACATCATCCCTTTGATCTCTTTGATATCTCTGATATCTCTGATATCTCTGATCTCTCTGATCTCTTTGGTTTGAGCTAGTGATCTGATCTCTTTGATCTCTTTGGTCTAATATAGTGATCCAATCTCTATGATCTCTCTCGCCTGACCCAGCAACCTGATCTCTTTGATCTCTCTGGTTTGTCCTAGGGATTTGATCTCTTTGATCTCTCTGAGTTGATCTAACGGCCTGATCTCTCTGATCTCTCTGGTTAGATCTAGTAACCTGATCCCTATGATCTCTCTGTTTTGATCTGTCCTCACCTCGAGGTAAACTCGTGGGGTAATCTTCGCTTTCAACCAGATGGCGACGGGAACTATGAAGATGATCAGTGTTATCTGGTCTTCTTTCTTCGCGTCGAGGTGATAGATGATTAGATCTTGGATACGATCTTTCGCGATCAAAATCCTGAGAGCCTTGGGCCTTGCGATTCTCTCGGTCATCCCTCTCATGCCTGTTGTTAGACTGAGGGCGATAAGGTCTATCATTATTTCGATCATGATATTTATTCGATCTTTGTTCACTGTAATCATCACGTACAATTCTGCGGTTATTTGGAGAAACACTTCGTTCGCGGCCTTCGCGGCCCTGACGGCGACTACCTCCCACTTGCTCTGGATGCTGATGTTTCAATCTCGGGGCGGTTCCTAATAACCCAGCCATTGCAATTTCCTCCTCATCTTTCAGTCTATCTTTCTCAGAGTTTTCCTCCCGTCTTCTCGCTTCGTTATCTCTATCCTTCGTGTACCACAATGCATCATTCTTTTGCGCCCACCTTCCGGTAGGGGCCATGACTGAATGACCTAGATAGTTTGTGCGGTACTTGTCGTTTTTAACATCTTCCCATTTAAATTCACCCCTACCACCACGAATGCCTTCTCTTGTTTGCTTTCTTGGTATAAGATCCATTCGTTTTCCGATTTAAAAAATTTGATCGATTGACTTATTATGAAACGTGAACGTAAAGACATAACGAGTTTCCAGTTATGTTATGTTACTGCGCCAAATAAAAAAAAAGCAATGACAGGGTAAGGTTTTTATTGGGTCTCATACGGTCTCACGGTTCAAATATGGTTAACCTTCTCGCAAGTTAAGGAAACCATTTTGTTATCCTTTAACCGTCACCTTTTCAAATTGCCTTGCTTTTGCAGATATGAAGTTTAGTGTGGCTAATTGTATCAAATAGCTTTTGCAAGTGCAATTTAGGAAAATTACATAAAGGAAAATTACAAACCAATATATCGTAATCGCATTCAACTGGCATTTAATTGACTGGTATTGGAATTTATTGTCTATTCGAACAGCTCTCAAGTCTCGAAGTATTAATAAAGCTTAACTAGTTGGTATTTCATGATTTGATTATGGCTCAGTATGTCTATCCGATAACACTTTTTTTTATTTGCTGATTTTTTATGACATTCTAATTGCTTTAGAAAATATATGCCGCCGTCAAACATTATTGAACTTCAAAAAGAGCTGAAACTCGCCCTTAAAGTTCAGCCACCATATCATCGTGATGTTGATGTACTTGCTAATAAGTATGATTATTGGTAGTTAATTGACGGATGTCCATTACTGACTGACTGGATTGTAGGTTGCGCGACTTGATCACGTCTCGAGTGTTTGAAAATTTACTCGTGGCTCATGAAGAAGATCTTGATAATGTGTTATGGATTCGTGTGCATTATCCTATAATTGAGGCTTATCGCAAAATTCTTGCAAAGGCGCAGGCTCAAATAAAATCAAAACCGGTAGAGGCAAGAAAACTTCACGACTCTTTTGTCAAGTTCATCAAATGCTCATCAGGGTTTTATCGGAAATATATTGCCGATTTGGGTGAAATATTTGTGGTTAAAGAAGTTAATTCCGTTGTCTCGCGATTTCACTTTGACTTTAAGCGGTCGTCAAGAAGAAGATCAGTCTCTCGACCGGCAAGTTCTACAACGAAGGATCTTGTATTACGGTCATGTAATCGAGCACTTGTATGTCTCGGAGATTTATCAAGATATCTGGAGTCTCAAGAGATCAGCGACAAAAAGGATTGGAGACCAGCAATGAATTATTACAACCTTGCAAAGCAACTTTTGCCGAGGTTTGCGGGATTTTCTCATAATCAGATGGCTGTGATATCTATTAAGGAAGGAAGTGTATTGGGTGCTACTTTCCATTTTTACAGAGCATTATGTGCGGCAGAATTATTTCCAACAGCAAAAGACAACCTTCAACTCGGATTTAAAAAATTTTTAAAGAAACAGGAAATTGATGGCCGAAAGGATGAAATTATGGTTGCGGAGCTTTTGGTTTTGTATTTGAAATTTCACGCTACAGTATTTGCGGACGAAGACATCAGTGATGCCTTAGAAACTGAAATATTGCAGCATCTACGCACAGGTTTAAATTATCGAAAGCTCTCAGCTGATATTTTAACCAAAATGGTGTTAATCAATATTTCAGCACTTTGGTTAGCAAGACAAGAAGGCAAGGCAAAATTTGAGAATGCTATGCTTTTTTTCAATATTGTTTTTGCTACCACGCTTTTAAAAATTTTAGATGATGAATTAAATCAGACGTATTCCCAATCAAGGGGCAAATTGCAAGACACTTCTGATATATCTCCGGTTGCTAGGCGTGTACTTTATGGCTTGCGAATATATTCGACCTGGTTGTTAGACAATGTGAATATACTCGGGAGTGAGCAACAAGATCATGAATGTTCGATCAAAATTAGTGATCTGTGGCTTCAATATGCATCGACAATGTCATTAGTTTCAACATATTTTGGCGATGTTACACTGGAGTCTGATGTGTTATTAAAGGATGATATTGACTTGCTGGACTATGTTCCGCTCCGCTTGCGATCCAAAGAGACGTTGTCTCTTACACAACAAGACGAGCGTATTAGTCATTTGCATCCACACGAAGAAACACTACTTCGAATAGCGTCTCTGCTAACGGATGCTATTGCACTCTCGGAGAGAATTGAAGTTCCATTATTGTATGAAGATTCGAAGTTTACGTATTCTCCTTCTAAAATTTCTTCCACCCCTGCCGATATGGTCTCATCTTTACCACCGATAGGCTCAGACCGAAGACTTGATACGGTTACATTGCAAGTTCCAAGAACACCTATAGGAACCGATTTTGCACAGGTGCACCATGGAAATGGAAGCATTGTCGGATCTGTGACTTCGGAAGAGAGAGGATTGTCTTACATGATGCATGCAATGGTAGATTCATTGGTTGAAGAGACACCGCTGCCAAAGCAACCTGATGAAATTTTGTTTACCGGAAGGAGAAAACTAGAAACGCCCAAGTTACCGAATCAGGCTAAGCAAGCAACATGGGCGGGGTCGTTCAATACTACACCTTCTGGATTTTCAGCTTTTGGCATGCCACATGGCTTGCTTGGAGGACAGAATACGTATGAGGCAGTATTTTCTAGTTCAAGAAACGGACCTCAATCTGGTGCGCAACCGCTTCAACTAGCAACTAATATGAGTTCGGCCCCGGATAATGCAAATGTTGCTGCACCGTTTTTTCCGCCACCACAAGTGAAATCTGCTAATTTGCAACAGAGCTATGCTGGAGATAAGTGGTTTGGTTCGCAGAAAGTTCAAGCTCGAGAGTCATTAAGTGGATACAAAAACTTTTAGTTTCATGATATCGAATTTGCCTACATGTTCAAAAGAATTACATTGAAACGATGGAGTGTTTGGAATATGACGCCATACACCAATTCAGCGCACTTTTGCGCAGCTTTGGAGAAAAATATCCGAGATTAATGTGAAGATTTTTTGATAGTAGAATCAAAATTTCTGACGAGGGGAGAATGAAATTGAACGATGTAATCTGTATGTGAGTTAAGTTTTAGTATAGTTTAAACCTCTCATTTATACAATTATATGTCAGTTTTTCTATATTTTTTAATGCTCCAAGTATTATAAACAACGGTTCATTTATGTATATACCAGACCATTTGTGGCTGACGATTTTAAGTAAAATAACTTTAAAAGTCGCGCATAGAAAGCGACCTGCCGCACCCTTAGGCCTCTTTGTGGATCAGTAGACCGTTAAATAAACAAAATGGGCTATTAAATACAGATTGTAAATTCATTATAAACCTATCACTTACTTTAAAACTTCTTCTTTATAGCTGTCACAGATAAATTGGGTCGGGTTATCGGGAAGGCGTGACCTGAAAACAAAAAGTGAGATAATAAAGTTGCAACCGGGGAAAAAAACTTCAAGACGCAAGGGGGCGTTGCACTTCCACTTTAGGGTTTATCGTCATCTCGATCGGGTTCGAGCTTGTCCTGATCTGGCTTCCATCTCCAGAACCAAAACCACTAGTCTGACCGTCGATTGGCTGGATGATGGTGGCAGTGAACCAGTCGGGGCTTTGTTCCCTGTTTGGGTTCCGCAACCTAAAACTTTATCGATAATGTTGACCTTTTGTCACCGACGTTTATATACTCACTTTAGCCACGAAATCACGAAAGGCCACCCTTGTTATAAATAAGACCACATTTAGGCGTATTCAGAGTCCGATCATCCACTCTGTTCGTCAAATACCCATGTTATTATCATGAATATACAGCCACATCATGATATTCATTCGTCTTCGTTATCTTCTCAATTGGGGCTCCAGCAACCTACGTCAATAGGCTCCGTGCCACCCGCATCTCCCCTTAGACGTTCCACTGTATCCCCGCCGGCCGAAAATGTTAATTCACTACTTGGATTTCTTCCTTCTTCTTGGAATGGTAGTGATGAGTCTCTTCGGCATGCCCTTGCATTTCGTGCTGAAGAGGAGCGACGTCGCGCTGAGGAAGAACGAACAAAGCAGGAGTTGCATCGACTTGAGCTTCGAAAAAAAGATCTTGAGCTCTTTAGAGAAGGGGTACGATATGGAGTACCTCCTTCAATGCTTCCGTTTATATTTGTTGGCAATGGTGTTACTGGTGCTACAACAGAGTGGATCAGGGACTATGTCGCCCGTATCTGGCAAGAACAGCCGCAACCGAACCAGCAGCATGACTTCACAACGCCTAAGGCTGTTTCGACTTCTGGTTCCAGTTATACCGGATCACAACATCATCGATCTCAATCAGTTCAATCACTTCCAATAACGCACAATCAAGGCACATCTATAGCACCACCACCACCACCGCCGCTACCACCACCGCCACCACCACCACCACCGACTGTTTCTACTCCGTCAGTAACAATTGGCCAGGCAGGCGGTCAACAGCCCAACTCCTATTTGTCAACTGAACATTCATCCGGTAGTGTTTCTTTGTATCCCCCGGTATCAGTTAATCAACCTTCATCAATCCATTCCGATCGATCATTTAAATCACCGCCGCGTTCGCCTACACCTCCACCTCAACAACAGACTACAATTCAATTTTATCATTGGCAACCAAACACATCTACGTCATCATCTTCTGTTTCTCGCGAAAAACTACCACCACTTGGTAACGGAATTCCTAGGTCTCCTACTCGAACCCATGTTACATCTGATGAATCGTCACCTAAACGTCGGAAACAATCTATCATAATTGAAAGCTCTACGAATAGTGGCGAAATGTCACAAGCCAAGTCTCCTGTATTAAAACATCCTTCTCTCCCGCCTTTCTCTTCTCTTTCTCCTCAAAAAAGGCACGGTCATGTACGCCATCGTTCAGAGGCAACTTTACATGGTTATGAGCATTACCCACGAATTGGCTTAAGCCAACCTTCAGTACCAAGAAGTAGCGTTAGGGATCATCGTCGCACAGAAACTGCATGGGATGTTGGATCGGTCGGTGTTCTTGCAGCGGCTGCAGAATCAGCAGAGCGCGAATTAAAAAGGGAAATGCTTGCAATGAGGGACAGACCTGTAAGTGATGCGCATCCGCCGCCACCTCAGCTTCCTCCTCCACCGCTACCGCCTTCTACGCTAGCAGCTCGGGCTCAGATAATTAGTGAAAATGAATGATGATGACTTGAAGAGTATATGTTGCCATATAAACGATTATTTGGATAACATAAGAAAGCTTTACTTCTACACAAATAATGACATGAAATGCAAAAGTTTTTTGCAACTATTTATTTATTCATTTATTGCATTTTTTTTTTTTTAATTTCTTTTTTTTAGCTGATATGATGCTCATGATAATAATGACGACACATATACGTGTTTCAGATACATTTTTATGTATAGACGATTTAGAACAATAAAGAAATACGGTTATCGTCGCAATAGAAGTCTAATTATATTAAATTTAAACCTTAATACTGTAAACAAGAGCACGCTGCAATATATAAAAGCACGCGGTTAGGGTATTTTTATTTTTTTTGCTTGATCCCATTACAGCTTTTTATGATTCTTTGACTTCTTTGGAGTCAATGTAATTACGTTTAGGTTGACATCTAACTATTGCAGGACATTTGAAGAAAGAGACTGCAAAGTAAGTTTCAAGATTGGCAAATTATCGAACGAACAAGACAACGTTTACAACAATAAAGTGAGCGATCATGTGACGTGGCAGCAGGGTCGGAAGACCATGATGAATTCATGATAAATCTTATTGAGATGATAATAGTGATAATAATGATAATTGATAATCTTGATTCTTTCTCCATGCTCCTTTTTTCCTCCTCTTCCTTCTTCCGACTTTTGTCATGTACGTTGGTTGGCATGGCGTCCTCGAATGGAAGTTTACCATACAATCCTTTCATTTTAAATGGTGGAACAGTCTGAGAGATTTTGTCTAGTAAAGATCTTATGGATGAAGAGTCACTTTGGTTATGAGGGCGCTAGATACTGTATTAAGCATCACGAACAGGCGAGTTGCCATTATTTATCACTAGCTGGAATAAAGATTATTCTTTAAGTCGTAGCCTATTAATTTTGGTTTTATTGGAGCTCCAAAGTAGAGTTTACCTATAAAAGTTTTAGTACTAGTAATGCCATCTAAAAAATACTGTTGAAATGCTTACATGCGCGAACATGATCAAAAATGACGTTGTCTATCTACAAGGAATTAAGTTATCGAAGATTATGAAAGGTTTTGTTTGATTTAGTCACTAGCATTGCGTGACAAATGGTATTGGTATATGTAGTTGAGATCTGAAAATAAAATCTAGAAATTAAAATAATTTATGGATCTATCGTGCTCCACATAAGGGAAACTTGCGACTTTTGCTATCGTTAAAAATTTTAATAATGATTGATTGAACAGATGGGTTGTAATGAATACATAGCCATGCAAATGTTAACAGACTTACAAATGGCTTATATGGAACTTAAGGCATCAATGGCAAGTGGTCAGTGGATTAAATGAATAAGTCGATGAGATGTGTAGCAACTTGTGGCAAAAAATGCAACAACCTTTTGTTAAATTTTAATAAACAATCTTTATGATTTTCCTTTTCTAGGAGCTGTGTTGTGGCTGCAGTTAGACAGCAAACGTTATGCTTTTTGTATGGTTGAAAATAGCTGGCATGTATGATCATAAAATCAAGAACTTTAGTTGAAGCATTTTCATCTGCACCAGCATCTGTCATCTGAGTATATGCAACAATTTATAGTTTATACATAATATTTATATGCGTTTCATATATTCCCGCAAGAAAAGGAAAAAAAAAATGTTTATTAGTTTGCTTTTCAATGTTTCTTCCTTGTTTTCTGCTTCGTGTTTCTCAATTTTTTTTGTTTCTCTCTCTGGATGGATTTCAATCTAATTACATCTATCAATCTTTCATTTACTTAGTCATTTATACTATCTATCAATTTTCTTAGTTAGAAACTAATACACTCGAGGGCTTAGTTGTCCTTTTTTGAGATAAAAAAAATTCCCGCTACTTGCAAATGCTACGAATTTCAGGGGGTGCTTTAAGGAAAGCCTTGCTCAGCAAGCAGGTCTGCCAGATTTTCCTACAGAATGCTAAATATATACCCAAACACCAATTTAAATAATTTTAGCTTTAAACATTGTAGTAAATTGTTTTTGAAATTTTTAAAAATAATTTTTTAATTGCAAATTACAAGTTTTTGAGATTTACTTTTTGCATTAGCAACACATTCTTGGAATTACTACACTGCCAACTTGCTCAAAGCATCACAAACATGCGCAGTTATGCTTCAGCCACAGAATTTGGCTGCTCATCGACCCCTGGTATCACGTTTCGGTTTCCATATTTTGCTTAGATCACGACGGTTTGCCAACTAGTTACTCAAACGTCAACCTTTTAGAACGTCGGTCTGTTTGTTTGACGTCATATGGGCTAGGAATTTTTTTTTTTTATTTTTTTAATTTTTTCGTTGTTGCATTGTACTGGTTTCATTTTAGCATTATTTACATGGCTTCTGCACAATCTGAGAAGAGCGCAGCAGGATTGCCTCTTCTTTCGTCAGCGAGATCTTTTAAAGCTAGCAACCCTACTACTCCTGTCGTGTAAGTATGTTACTTGCTTTTATTGTTGAGTGGTTATTTAACTGTAGTTATTAGATTGTGGATCGGAATATCGTCTTTTGTCATTCTCTATAACAAGAGCATTCTATACAATTCCCGGTTTCGTAAGTTCTTGCTAAATACCAGTAGCAGGGTTCTAATTCTTTTTTAGCATTCCGTATGTTTTCTTTCTTTACCAGCTCTAGCGTAATTTGCTTAAAATAATTTTTTTCTCGTTCTATCTTATTCGGGGTGAATGTGGTATCCGTAATTCAATGTTAACACTACTTAGCAATTTTTCTCACAACATGGCATCTTGTATTTTCAGCAATAGCCACTCAAATTTTGTCACGCACAACATCTCTTTATCACTCTCGATCACTTGATATCTCAAACGATGTTTACTACAAACGTATCGTCCCAATTGCTATATTTTACTCATTTTCGCTAGTGTGCAACAATCAGGCATACATATATCTCAATATATCGTTCATTCAAATGCTGAAAGCGACTACTCCTGTTGCTGTTTTTATTATTTCTTACTTTCTAGGGGTCGAAACCTTCAGATGGGACACATTGGTAAATATTTGGATAATTGTGTTCGGTGTATTTATCGCTTCATTTGGTGAGGTAAACTTCTCATTTAAAGGAGTAGTTTGCGAGTTGGTAGGGATTTTTTTTGAGGCCTTAAGGTTAGTGCTGATGAACAAACTACTCCACTCTCCAGTATCTGATAAGGAATCAGAGAGTGTGCCATACAATTCAAAAAAAAAATTACAGGTCATGGACCCTTTGGTGAGCCTTTATCACTTTGCACCTGTGTGTGCTGTGACGAATTTGATACTATTTTATTTGTCCTCAGAAAGCTCGGAGCTCACTTTTAAAAATTTGCAGAATCTAGGAGCAATTACTTTATTATTGAATGCATCTGCTGCGTTTTTTTTGAACGTCTCTGTTGTATTTTTAATTGGAAAAACCTCTTCATTGATTCTTACTCTTTGCGGAATTCTTAAAGATATTGTTCTTGTTCTTATATCGTCATTAATTTGGTGGACGCCTATTTCAAAGTTACAAGTTCTTGGATATCTGATTGCACTAATGGGTTTATTTGGCTACCGATTTGGAAAATCGCCTATGGTTGCTTTGTTTCAAGCTGCGGATTCAAACGGATACAGGAGATACTATTCAAGTCTGAAATTTAAGCAAAGAAAGAGAATAACGGGCATCATATTATCAGTATCGCTTCTGTCTGCACTTATATTTTATTTGTCGCCAAATCTGCAAATCCGGGGTAGGGTTGTTGATGGTGCATTTGAAGCAATGAGGGGAGGAGTAGAAGTTTCTGAAACTTCAGGACTTGGTCTTGGTGTAGATAGATATTAGGCGATGAATATTCAAGTTTTGAGTGTATATATTATGACGATTTTATTTTTTTATGGCAAAGACCTCTATTTAGTATTTGAAAAATTTACGGGCTTCATATATCTTGGGCTGGCCCCAACTTTTTATTAGTACCAACTATTACAATTAGTTAATTGTATTTATTGGGGTTATACAAAGAAAATAGATGGTTAGTACGAATAAATATTTGGAAATGAGAACGGCAACATTAAAGTATATGAGAGCCCCCTGAAAATTTGAGCCGCACAGTTTATGCAAATGTATATTGCACATTTATGTCAAGAGTTTCTCCCAACTGCAAAATATTTTTCTTGAGTTAAGCTGTGCCATTAATCAGAGATTTAGTTTGAAGGGAAAGTTGCAAAGTAGGGATAAGAGATGGTCAAGAAAGCAATCGACGCTCGTATTCCGACGCTAATTCGCAATGGCGTTCAAGTGAGTTTTTTTTTATTTTCATGAACTAACAGTTCTGACGTTTAACCTGAAGGAACGAAAACGCAGTTTCTTCGTGATCATTGGAGATCATGCTCGAGATCAACTACCAAATTTACATTATTTACTGTCCTCTGTCGATATTAAAATGAACAAATCTGTATTATGGGCTTATAAGAACAAATTATTGGGTTTTACAAGGTGGGTGATCAAGCTTATTTTTGAAAGTTTTTCGAAGCATATTATTAATACTATGAGATAGTCATCGTAAAAAGCGTGAGAATAAGATCAAGAAAGATATTAAAAGGGGCATTAGGGAAACAAACTCCGAAGATCCATTTGAACTGTTTGTCAGTCTTCAGAACATCCGATATGTATACTATAAAGAAACAGAGAAAATTCTTGGAAACACATATGGCATGTGCATTCTGCAAGATTTTGAGGCGCTGACTCCGAATTTGCTTGCTCGCACGATTGAAACAGTTCAGGGCGGTGGACTCGTTGTTATACTGTTAAAAACTATGTCCAGTTTGAAGCAACTCTACACGATGACAATGGATATCCATGCAAGGTATAGAACTGAAGCACATGACGACGTTGTGGCTCGATTCAATGAACGCTTTATTCTGTCATTGGGATCATGCGAGAGTTGTTTGGTTGTCGATGATGAACTAAATGTATTACCCATATCGGGTGCAAAAAATGTCAAGGCTTTGCCTCCCCCAGACGAGGACGATGAAAGTATTTCTAAAGAAGCTGCAGAGCTGAGGGACGTTAAGGAAAGCCTTGCTGACGTGCAACCTGCTGGTGCTCTTGTATCTGTTGCAAAAACAGTTGATCAAGCAAAGGCTGTTTTAACGTTTATTGATGTAATCGCAGAGAAGACACTTCGAAGCACCGTTTCGTTAACTGCTGGTCGAGGACGGGGTAAATCTGCAGCAATGGGTTTGGCTGTTGCTGCTGCTGTTACGCATGGCTACTCAAACATATTTATTACATCTCCATCGCCAGAAAATCTAAAGACTTTGTTTGAGTTTATTTTTAAAGGATTTGATGCATTGGGTTATGATGAACACTTAGACTACGATATTCTTCAGTCCACGGATCCTGAATTCAACAAGGCAATTATTAGAGTAAATATTTTTAGGTCACATCGGCAAACTATTCAATATATTCGTCCACAAGATGCTCATACTCTTGGTCAAGCCGAGCTTGTTGTGATTGATGAAGCTGCTGCAATTCCGCTACCTCTGGTCAGACAGCTTATTGGTCCATACTTAGTATTCATGGCATCTACGATCAACGGTTATGAAGGTACAGGTAGATCGTTGTCATTGAAACTTATTCAACAATTGAGAGAGCAATCAAGGGGTTCTTCTAAGATAGAGAATACAAGCAACACAGCCGAAATTGTTGACCGTTCTGGAAAAGCGAATACTAAATCTAAAGATACTCCCTCTGGGCTTGGAAATCGCACATTGCGTGAAATTGAGTTAAATGAGCCTATTCGATATGCTCCTGGTGATCCAGTCGAAAAGTGGCTAAACAAACTTTTATGTCTTGATGCAACCATACCGACAGGTGTTTCTAATAGTATTCCAAAAAAACGATTTGCGCATCCAAACGATTGTCAACTATACTATGTCAATAGAGATGCACTATTTTCCTATCATCCAGTTTCAGAAGCATTCCTGCATCGAATGATGGCATTATATGTCGCAAGTCATTACAAAAATTCCCCAAATGATTTACAGTTATTATCAGATGCACCAGCTCATCAACTATTTGTTTTACTTCCTCCTACTGACGAGAATGATAATCGACTTCCTGAACCTCTCTGTGTTATACAGTTGGCATTGGAAGGTGAGATCTCTAAGCAGAGTATCATGAATAATCTTAATCGCGGCAAACGGGAGGCGGGTGATTTAATTCCATGGATCGTTTCACAACAGTTTCAAGATACGGAATTTGCTTCTTTATCTGGTGCCCGTGTGGTCAGAATTGCAACCAATCCTGAATACACAAAGATGGGTTATGGTTCTCGTGCTATGCAGTTATTGACTGAATATTATGAAGGCAAATTTGGTGATTTTTCGAAGGAGACAAATATCTCAAGTGGGGAATCTTCACTTCCAAGAGTTACAGACGAAGATTTAAGGGAAGAAAATTTAAAGACTGAGCAGATCAAGGTCCGAGATTCAAAATCTATGCCTCCTTTGCTTTTGAAGCTAGATGAAAAACCAGCTTCAAGATTGGATTATTTGGGTGTATCATATGGATTAACCCAACAGCTACTCAAATTTTGGAAGAGAGGAGGCTATAAGCCTGTTTACGTGCGACAAACTTCAAATGAACTTACTGGAGAACATACATGCGTAATGATCAAGACACTGAATCAAAAGGATGGCGCTGATGGGTCTGAATGGCTTGATGGGTTCACTTCTGATTTCCGAAAGAGATTTTTGCAACTTTTGGCTTACGAGTTTAGAGACTTCTCGGCGGTCACTGGTCTCTCTGTTCTCGAGTCCGCAACTCTTAAGAGCGAGTCTCACACCGTGTCTAAGAGAGAGGTAGATGATTTGTTTTCTCCTTATGATCTTAAGAGGTTAGAATCATATGCGAACAACTTGACTGATTATCATGTTATTGTTGACCTTCTTCCTTTTATTGCCCAACTTTACTTTCTTCGCAAACTTCGGGCTCGAACCGGTGGTGAGGAAGACGACGTTGAAGAGATCAAATTGTCAGCAATTCAGTCTACAATTCTTCTTGGCCTTGCTCTTCAGAAGAAAGATGTTACTTCATTAGAACGCGAACTCAAATTACCTTCTAGTCAGGTTCTTGCTATGTTTGCTAAATGTGTGCGTAAAGTGTCTACGTTCTTCCGGGGTGTGCTTGAACGGGCTGTTGAAGATGAATTATACGACAGTCAATCATTAAAGGTTGTGAAGAACGAAAGATTTGATGAAGCAGTTGCGCCTGCTGAAGAGGAGGAGGAAGTTTTAGGTGATGATTTTGCCAGTGGGTTTGTTCCTCTCACCCAACGACTGGCCGATGATCTTGCCGATGCCGGTGCAGAGGTTTTAGATGGGTTAAAGGAAAAGCAGCGAGAGTTAATTAATGCCCTTGATCTTAACCAATATGCGATTAACACGGATCCTTCCGAATGGGATATTTCAAACAAGGTTGCAGGTAAGATTGTGAAAGACAGCAAGGGTGTTGTGAGCGTGAAGAGTAGAGACAAAAAACGAAAGAATGAAGAGATCAGCGCGTCCAAGATATACGAGGATGAATTAAAAAATTTGGAAAAATCAGGCGGTAAAAAGGGAAAGAAGAGCAAAAAGCACTAGATCATGTTAAGATGTATATTGTATTAGTTATTGGACATAATTTTTGGACTCTTGTGAGATATCATTTTATAGCCGGTAACACATTCGAGCCAATTAGTAACTTATAGCTTAGAAAAGTCTATAACTGTGAAATTACCCTGCTTTAGTTATTTCGTTCTTTAAACCTTTGTGAGCCTTGGTCGATGAATGATTTGTACATATATGTCAGGAGAAAACTATACGAACAATCTGTGAGACAAAGATGGGGCCCCGACTAGGAGTTAAGGTCGAAAATGTGCTAAACGGTAACAGACCTGAAAGAGATGAAGACACTGAGAGAACAGCAAAACGAACACGAGTGGATGACCCTTATGCGGGCTTGCGAACGCAGCTAGATACACTAAACAAAAATCCGAACCGGAAAATATATATTCCACAATTAAAAACGCCTTCAGAACGAATAAAACCTCCTCCAGCGTTTGTTTCGAATGTGCAAGGTTCGAGCTCCGGTGCTGGATCGGGTGAGTTTCATGTTTACAAAGAGGCACGGCGGCGTGAAATGGCAAGAGAAAAGGCATTTGAAGAAGAACGCACGAAGGAACGGGTTACGCAAGAGTTTAATGAGAGAAGGCAAGCTTTAAAGGAAAAAGATGCCGAACGGACTGCGAAGAAAAGGGAACAGAGAAGGAAACGGAAAGGCCTAAAAAATACCGCTAAGCCACAGAATGCGACGCACAATTCAGATCAGAAAAAGGTTTCCAAAACGATTGACGTCACGAAAGAATTGGAAAATATTACTGCCAATTCAGACGAGAAAAATGAGGCTCCGATAGCTGATGGAGAAATTAATTTAACTATTTTTGATGATTTTGATTTGTAAGATATTTGGGCGTTTTGTATAATAAAAACAGATGTGTTAAGAAACTTAATTGGAAGGCTCGACATTATAGTACACCGCGACCGAGTAAGGATAAAAGATTACTGCCAGGACCTGCACCACCTTCTTGACTTTTTATGCTATTAAGTAGGCTTTGCACAATGGCCAAATCATCATCCTCATCTTCACCAAGAATACCCTTTTCACGTAGTTCATGTTCAATTTGCTCCGCAGTGGGCTCGGTATCTTCAACTGCATCACTTCGAAACTGTTCTATTTCCTCGGGTGAAAGATTCAGTGCTTCCTTGAGAAAGAATTCGAGAAATTCATCCTCGTTTACATCGTCGTTCGGTTCGATCTCCTCGATCCTACTAGAATTTGGCATACTACCATCATCACTTAGATTATCGTTATCCTCTCCATCGCTTTCAGAAAATTCACTTTTTTGAGTTAGTAGTCTATTTAATACTTTACCCAATGTCAGTCTACTTACTCTTCAAATTCAACACCATCCAAGCCAGCATTCTCATCCTCTGTAAACCTTCGGAGCTTGTCGACCAGAGCTTTTACTTTTTGTTGAGACTCCAATACTTCTTGTTGTGTGGTTGCATTATCTTCAGTATCAACAGATGGTATACCATGTTCAAAGTTTAGCATATCTTCTAACTGACTGAAATCCATGTCAAGCCAATTATCTGAGTCTTCATCGGTATCCCATTTTGATATTTCCTCATTTGTGGAAGATTTTGTTTTTTTTAAAATTTCCTCAATTTCTGTCTTAATTTTAGACAATTTCCCATCACTGCTTGGTGGAATAGCGAATAACATCTCAAGTCCACAAGCGACTTTCATCCCGAGCTCAGCTTTGTCGTAGTCTTTCTCCTCACGCTTTGGGAGATTAAATTTTGCAAGCGGAACAATTCTTTGTGCCTTCAACTGTGCATAAATCAATTTCGTGAACTTGATCGTACATTCCACGCTATCTTCTGGTGGAAAATTCGGCATTTTGTCGCATACTTTCATAGTAATTGGATCTCGTAACATAAACGACTCTGATATTGGTGCAATGTACGCAGGATAGTTATAAAGAATTTGCGCAGCCGTCCTTGGTAGAATAACTCTAGCCCTGTGGATATGTGATTTTGCAGCTTGCGGATATGCTTGTATTCTGGAAAATGCTTCATCCTGCAGAATTTTTGGTCGATATAAATCTTGCGGATGGTCATTAAGAAACCCCAAAGCTTTAGAAATACTAAAAGCCTTGAATGAAATTGATTCAGCGTCTTCTGGAATAATACACACGTTGCCTTTATAAATCCACACCCGGTTATCCGCATTTTCAGGACCAAGCCATTTTGGAATCGCATTGGCAGCTTCGATGAGAAGAAATTCGCCATCATTATCCGTGATTCTTTCACCATTAGTAATAATTAAGATTTGAACAACCTCATGTAGCTTACTTTATAAAAATATCTGGATGCTCCTTACTTAAGGTCCGAAGAATGAAAACAATAAACCATTCATCGTCTATGCAGTCGCCAAACTCCGAAAGCCCTTTCAAACAAGGCTCATCTATAATCAGTTAGTTTCAATCGCTATTCAATGCAAAAATCTTACCTGCCGTTTCATCTAGCTTAAGATCAAAGCCTTCTCGCTGCCAGATATACCCTTCAATCCATGGTTTTGACAATTGCCGCGCGTGCTCCGCGATTTTTTGTAGTTTATTTCGCTTTACTTGAAGATCTGTTACTTTTTTATGCGGATCATCAGCTAAAAAAATGTAATATTCGCAGCAATCATCTGCGAGATTAGCAACAGCAGAAAATATGTCCATCTTTTCATTGCATGAGTACGCATTATGAGAATTGATAAATTGGGACTTGGATAATGAAAGAGCCTTCAGTTTCCCCTAACCCCAAGACTAAATGTAACAGCTATTGCGTACCATAAAGTAAGGAATGCACTTATGTGTGTCACTTTTTTTTAAAATATAATAGCTAATTTATTTATTTATTAAATCGTAGAAAATATAAGTTGCCAGTAGAATGGGATTTTATCGTAGATGGTCTGATATACATGTTTTGCGCGGGGAAAAAAATATTATTTAACGTATATAGCCCAAAATCATAAAGCACAGGTGTACAATCCCGAGATCAGATCAGCTTCGGTTGAGTTTAAAAATAGTACTTCTCTACTTCTTCAACGATCTTTTTACTTTGTTTTTTAATAAATTACATCAGTTTTTGTATATGGCTGAGCTGAAATCAATTCAAGATCTTGCTAATGAATGGATTTCCCTTGATCAAGTATGTGATTAATATTGTCTTAATTGTTGACCTAACCATATTCTATAATGTTAGAACCCAGACACCAGCAATGAAATCAAATCGCTGGTGGCAGCGAATAATATTGCAGAGCTTGAAAAATGCTTAAGAAATAGTATGTTTTATAAACTTCTATAATTTTAAAATAGTTTAACACTGATTTCTCTAAATGTAGGAATTCAGTTTGGGACAGCTGGTACAATAGAATTACATTAATATATGTAACGGTTTACTAAATTATTAACTAAATATAGGACTCAGGTCTAAGCTTCAGGCTGGATTTAGTCGTATGAATGAATTGACCGTTTTGCAAGCTTCTCAGGTATATATAGCCGAGACTAGAAATAATAGCGCATTGAGACAACTAATGTCTGGGACAGGGACTCGCAACGTATGTCGAGCGGACCGTCACCAACGCAAAAGAAAGGGGGATAGTTATTGGTCACGATCATCGCCACAATTCTCTTGCTTTTGCCCAGTTAACGGCATGTGCGTTTATTACAAAAGGTTTTAAAGTTTATTACTATGATAAGCTCGTACACACCCCTCTCGTACCATTCGGAGTGGAGATATTGAGCGCAGCATGTGGTGTAATGATCACTGCCAGTCATGTGAGATATTTTCTTTTGGTAGTTGTAGCTTCAGCGATCTAATAACATTAGAATCCGGCACCGGATAATGGATACAAAGTGTACTGGGATAACGGCTGCCAAATCATATCACCTCACGATAAGGGCATATCGAAAGCAATTGACGAGAATCTTGTTCCATGGGTTTGGAACAAGGATCTGGTGAATAGTTCATCTTTGGTTGAACGACCATTAAAGCAAATTGAAGATGCGTACTTCACGGTACTTGCTAAGCTTGCAGGGTAAGTGATTGTAGCCTTTCTGAGCTTTTTCATTTTACTTACATGTTTCTATTTTAGTGGAAAACATATTGATCCTGCTTTAAAGTTTGTATATACACCAATGCATGGCGTTGGTCTTCCATATGCGCTTAAAGCAACAGCATTGGTGGGAGCTAGTCCTGGTGTTAATTTTTTCAATTTCCCTGAACAGTCAGAACCTGATCCAGATTTTCCAACTGTTAAATTTCCAAATCCAGAAGAACATGGTGCATTGGATTTACCAATAAAATTTGCAGATGAACATTTAATATCTATTGTGCTTGCTAGTGACCCAGACGCGGATAGATTTAATGCAGCAGTTAAAGGAAAAAATGGAAAGTGGGTGCAGCTTAACGGAAACGAGATTGGTATTTTGTTTGCCTACTATATATATCAATCTAAGAAAGACAAAAACCTAGCCATGTTGAACTCGACTGCATCTTCGCGAATTTTAAGTGCTTTCGCCGAAGTAGAAGGATTTTATTATGAAGAAACTTTGACTGGCTTCAAATGGATTGGAAACAGGGCGCTGGAGCTTGAAAAGAAAGGCTACGTAGTTCCATTTGCTTTTGAAGAAGCTATAGGTTATATGTTTGAGGGACTTCATGATAAAGACGGAATTAGTGCTACACTTGTTTTTTTGAAGTTGGTTGACTGGGCGTCGTCGATCTTTAAGGACGTACCGCCGGCGGAAGGAGTACTCCAACTTTTGAATGAAATCTATTTGAAATATGGTTACTTTGAAAGCAATAATTCTTATTATGTGTCTCTCGATCCAGCAGTTACAGAAAGGGTTTTTGCAGGTATTCGCTCAATTAAGAATTCTGAAGAAGGCTTATATCAATATCCTGAAACTGTTGGTGCCCGCAAGGTTACATATTGGAGAGATTTGACAATTGGCTATGATTCTTCGACACCTGACCATGTGCCATTGTTACCAGTTTCTAAAAGTTCGCAAATGATAACTTGCAGTCTAGATGACAATGTGCGTATAACGATTAGGGGAAGTGGTACCGAACCGAAATTGAAAGTTTATATTGAAGCAAAATCCAATTCGACGGATAGTGCAAAGGCTATTGCACGAGCGGTTTGGCATGATTTAGAGAAGGAATGGTTTAAGCCAGATGAAACTGGATTGCTGAAGGCATAGAAATGTGAAAATTCATGGATATAAGGTTAATTTATCTCAATAGAACATAATAAATGGCTGATGTGCACTGCAGCTTAAGACAGTTTTCATGATTGCAATGGACAAGATGCAGTCATAACTTTTTAATGTATGTTATACTAACTGAAATCCAGAAGCAAAAATTAAATTTAAATCGCATTTAGAGCCCTGTTTAAAACTCCCCGAAATGCACATAATGTTTTAAAACGTTGCATCTACAGTTTAGTGTGCGCAATTAAACGACGTTAACATATCCTTCTTCAAGACATAGATTGCCGCAATTTAACAAAATTTCAAACATGCTTCGCTTGAACCATATAGTTAAATGATCTGTAGGACATTGTTATATTATCACAGAAGCTTGGACTTGTATTGTATTACTTGTATTAACGTAGATTACCACTCCGCGTGCCACTTTTCCTGACACCCTCTTAATACTATTCACCCCCTCTAAACTAGCCGGAATCCGATAAAATAAATATATTTTCAGTCCCTGGGCAAGTTCTTGCATTGTAGCCGGCCTTACGGCAAATGTGACAGAGTCGCGCGCCCGCCCCCTCCCCCACATCTTCGACACGTCCTTCCTCTTCAACCACACCCTTTTCCATCAAAGCTAGCTGGCTTCCTCACCCGTAAGGAGTCCTAAATCTTGCGATCGGGTGCTTTTAGCCCTCCAGCGCTTCTAGAGGGCCTCATTGGCCTCTCGAAGTGCCTTGACTTCATCCTTTAGCTGGTGGCTATTTGTTACTACAGCCTTTACGAACTGGCCGGCCAACAGACTTCAAAGCTGGCATCGGGGAGCTTCTTTGGTGCCTAGTCACTCAATCTTTGATTAGATTCAACTGCGAAATAACCTCAGCAGCGGTTTGTGGCGTCTGAGAGACCCAAGATTTGGGCGCACTGCCGGGGGTCCCCGGGAGGGGGGTTGGTGTTGGGATTCGCAACGTCACATCAAGATTCGAAATTGCAGCATCCCGGTTGAAATGGCTATGCCAACCCCTCAGAAGCCTCCCTCGAAGTTTGGTCGTAAGACGCAAAGAAAAAGGCGGCCTTTGTAATGTGCGCGATGTTGGCTCGGATAAGGAACGAGATCTCGCTACCATAGGCCATCTTTTCAACGGATTAAAAAATACTGATTTTAAGAAGCTTGCTTAGATGTGAAGAATGGTCCAGCAAACAAAGTGGAATAATGTTAGTATTCGTTGAATTCTCCGTTGACATGAATCTCATGGCTGTCGAGTACCAGCATCCTCCAAGTCACTCGAGACCCGTAGTATGGCCGCTCCAGCCATTTTTGGGCCGTTTTGACAGTCCAGTCCGCTGGAATGTGGCCATTGGAGTACCTGGCAGCCAGGTAAGAACGGCCCGCAACCCAGAGGAAAAGTAACACATGGCCACCGGCCGCAATGCTGTAAATTACTGTCAAACATTCTCGATTGCCGAGGTAAATACATTTGACTTGCCAATGCGTTTTGAATAAGTAAAAGCATCCTTTCCTGGATTTGACACATCATAAACCAATTTCATGAAAGTTGTAAAAATCGCCGTCGACGATGCCGTACTTTGCGTGCATATTGGCGATCAACCCAAACCACACGCTTAACGTGTCAGGATCTTCTTGTGGGGCCCTCTAATAGTCCATGCGTGCAAAAAACACGTGCGAGGACCTGGTTTTCGAGCAATAAAGCGGTCGGTCCAGTCCTTCCCGACGCGGCGCAGTCCCGACGCGTCCTGCGCCGCGTTTAGCCATTAGAAGATCGACTATATCTTTCAGGTCACAACTCCGAGACAGAAAATACCACAAAAACCCAAAGGTAGTATGTACTGAACAATCGCCTCCTTTTCGGCCTGTGTCATAGATCCGCATCTTTATTGAGTTCATGAATTTTTATCGACGTTTTATTCGCCATTTCTCCACGATTGCCGCACCCATGAACGAGGAATCCAAGGCAATTCCGCGATATGGAGGCTATAGTCGAGTAGTGTTCATCACTTGGTTGGTGAGTGTAACCGAACACTTCAACAAGGTCCAATATAGAGACTGATATCAGGTGGACCTGCATAAAATCGAGTTCGCGGAGAGATGTATTGCGGCTAAGGTGGGCCAACGTTGGGCCTCGTCTAAGAACAGCCAGCGCAGCTTAAACTTAAATTGAGAACCTACGTTCCAGTAGTTTCAAACGAGTTGGAGGAGCATTTATGTCTCATCCGGCACCGTAACTTCAATATCTTCACCGAGCTTGTTGAAGCCAAGCAGCAACCCAACCAGTCCCCGAAGAATTTTGCGATGGGTGTAATCGGTTCACTTTCTGATATGCTGGGATTGGACGCGGCGACAAAAGTCTCTGCGCTTTTGAGAAGATTGCTCGAACCCTATTGCAGGGCAGCCACGGCCCCTACAGTGGACCAAGGGAAATTCATGGAGGTGGTAATCGCCGCGCAATCAGCATATGAAGAAGCCAAGCTATTGACTATGCGTAGTGGTAGGAAGAGACACGCGGACGAAGCGCAGGAGGAAGTTGATGTCACAGGGGGAGAGATGGCACGGAGAAGTAAGGCGGGGTATTGGAATCGGAGGAATCCGCGAGATGGCGGCTACAAATCAGAACTGCCGGCGGGAAAAGAGCCGAGCCAGTAGAGCTGACCTCCGGTCTGCTGGCTCATTTGTCGCTTCTAGGAGGAAATGCGTCCACTTCGAGACATTGTTCGGAGCGCATGGATCCCGGCTGCTGACGGCAAGAGTACACGTCAATTCTAATAAAATTCTTAATGCACTGATCGACTCAGGCGCCAATATTAACGTAGTCTCCCCCGTACTGGCCAAGCAGCTAAACTGGGATGTCACGGAATTTAGGACCCAGTGACAATCCGTGCTGCCAACGATTCAGTGATGAGTGTGCATGTGTGGACAGTGGCTTGTACCTGTGTGATGCGATTCCTCTTCTGAAAATATTTCAACCACATCGGCATAGACTAACCGGAAATTGGCCGGTAAATGTACAAATTCGTCCTGAATGATGCAAAAAACATTTCAGTTCCTTCGTCTTGTACAGATTCGACAAATTCCTCGGGTGTCTCGACACCAACATTCTTATGAAAGTATTAACCTTCTGTTCCAACGGTCGATGCTTCCATGTGGCCTCTACCAACGTAAGCTCGGGCAGGTGAACTTATAACCAAGGTCTAGATACATCTGATAAAGGTCTGTATCAGCCACAATAAAATGTATGCGATGTAGTTAGAAGTCGCCGTAAGAATCTTCCAGGGATGGCAGGAAAAGTGGCCCGCGGAGTAGTGATCTGCATTACATTCAGTATTCAGAATAAAATTATATGGCGATTTAATTGGCTGCGGATATATTTGTGTTGACGTGGCAAACTCAGCTTGTCAGTAGATCTTATTGAAACTTTAAAAAGTTAATTTCTCGAGAAAGATCAATATTTCATATTCACCCAATCTCTATTCGGTCTTTGACTCAAAAAAGTGGCCAGACGTGGCCTGGTGGCCGCTGTATCTTAATTTACATCCTATTTGTTTTATTTGCAAGGTCTAAATATCCCTTGATGTCGACCACTTTATCTGCGCTCGGCGACCTTGCAAATTCCGAGAGTAGCCCCGTCAACCTATCGTCACTTGCTTTTACGCACGTTCACTATGATCCTGACGATTTGTTTTCTCAATGCCAGGCATATATTTCACTCGTACCTCAGGCCATGTGCGTGATGTACGGCACCCTGATCATATCCCGCCGAGAAGCGGAGACAATTATGCTACTTGGCGGTCAAGTTCTATCAGAAATTGCAAATCTCATTTTAAAACAATTATTTAAGGAAGAACGACCTAGCTGTATGTTTTATTTCTGATTTGATGTGTAGATGAGCTGCTAACGTTTAATAATAAAGATGAGCAGCATGGCATAGCGAACGAGCTTGGATACGGAATGCCGTCGGCTCATGCTCAATTTATGGCATTTTTCACAACTTATGTTACTTTATGGATGTATTTCAGGTATAGTGATTTTTTTGAGGTCTCTTGCATTTGACCCGCGAGTTAACAATAAACAGGGCCCGTCATTTTTCTAGGCGAAAACGGCTATTGCGATTGATATTTCTTTTGACCCTTTCTGGCCTTGTTTGTTATTCTCGGTAAGGATCGTTTAATTGGTTGGGTTTAATTGTTCTAATATAATATTAGCATTTATCTATACTATCATTCAGTAAAACAAGTACTTGTCGGCGCTGTGGTTGGTGTTGTTCTTGGAAGTGGATGGCTACTAGTCACTGCAACTATACGTGAAATCGGTTTATTGGACTATATATTAGATTGGGGCATCGTGAAATGGTTTTACATTAAAGACACATCACAATACAGATCATATATACGTGATGAGTATTACCAATGGAGTATTGGAAGAAAATCATTTCTAGGCTACGATTCAAATTCGTCATACTATAAAAAGGAAAGAAAATGGAGGTAAATAAGGAATAGATTGTGTACAGTATTCAAACAACTGATCAGAACCCCCCGGTTTGTTGTCTACATTGTAACACTTACAGCTTTGTGGTTTAATTAATTTGATTAAAATATATCATGTAATATTAGCATCTTGCTGACGCACTTATCAGCATATTTAGTTTTAAAAATATAAGACAATATAAAAACTTGTAAAATAAGCTTGTTAACTAATTAGTAGGTATTTCCTTGTATTGAAGTAGGTATTTCCTTGTATTGGTATGAGCGTTCATTAGCCAGGGCACGATCTCGGATGCTTGAAGAACTCGCTGCCTCTAAAGATTTAATACAAATGTGCATTATTACTGGTGTTACGACTTACAACGTTCGGAGTCGAATTAATTTAGGTCTATTGAAGTTTTTGTCTCAAATCGAAGACAGTGCTAAACAGTAGCAAAGTGTGTTTTCAGATGTTGGATATTTCATTCTAAATGAAAAGTACATGGTTGATGTGCAGTTTCCGTAAAATTGACGCATGTCTACGTCAGTTTTTTTGACTTCGAAAATTATGCCGTGTTTTAGGACAAGGTATGTATGGTACGTTTCACAATACTGTCCTCAGAAGTGGTTTAGTTCGATAGTGACGATGATCTTTATTTATTCTGGCCTTCATGACCGTGCGTAAATATCTGGAACTCAATTTTCTTCAAAACTGGCGTAGTCTCTTTGGCATTTGATTTTTGATTAATGTTCACATATGAGCCGAGGATTGACACCCTCGTAAACTTTCATCAGCCTGGCCTTGGCACTGTCATATACCATGTCGCTTACTTTTTGATACCGCGTTTTACAATGCACCACTTCAAGCAGAGGGATTCTGATGCTATTAAGACACGCAAAGGAATGCAGTATATGAATTAAGCATTTACTTTTAGGGGTGGACACAATACGCGAATATGTACTAACTAATAAACCGTATACTATACGATTACGATACGAATAAGCCTAAAATTTTACGATAACTATACGAATAAAGAAAAAAGTTGACTGTACCGTATTCGTGTCCACCCCTATTTACTTTAGTGTAAACTTAGTATATTATGGGTTCAGTTTTTTTTTTTTAATTAGGATCATTATAGGCATTTAATTGAGTGTTTGTTGTAATTATTTCTGTAATAGTTCTATTTTGTTTCGCGGTGACAATTTAACAGTTCTGCTCATCCGGTTGGGGTTATTTAAAAAACCAACGTAAATTTCCCTTGTTCTCCTTTACCCATGACCGCCCAACGGCAAATATTATGCAGATCATTTTTAAATCATAGAAAATTGTTTAACGAAAAATGAAACAAAAAAAATATCCAAATCCTTGTTGTTTTAATGACTTAATACCAAGTTCAATCTGCTATATACCTGTTCCACTGCGTTAAGTTAAATTAGTTCTAATCAATACCTTACCATAAGATTCTCTCCAACAAATAATAAAAAATGCACTTGACTAATTATTTTGCCAAAGAAAAGTCTTTCACTAATAGTTTTTTGCTGAATTTTGAAATGATTCATGATTTTGCTTGTAACTTATACAGCACTGAAAGACAAGATGGTAAGCGTCGAACGAGTATGTTAAAACAAAGTTAATTAATAAAACAGCTGCCATCAGGGTACTCACGGCTACTTATTCCACAATAACTTCTTACTGTTTTTTGGGACCAATTCCAGAAAATTCGGAGAAAATGATAACACGAGTTTCTAATAAATTGACGAAAGATATTAGTCTGTTACAAAGAAACGGTCAATTAACATTGGTGGGGTTAACTGGATTTAAATTAATGGTTGATCTTTACAAAAAAAAAGAACGCGCTCAGATTGTCAACGCTATAGCTGATTTTACAGAAGCTGTCGAAAAGGAAGTAATTGATCATCCAGTATTAGTAGAATCTGAGTTTGAAAAGAATGCGAAATTTGTAAAGCTTACTCTTTTAGCAAGAAAGCAGAGCATGAGATATCAAGAGCTTGAGCCTACACGAATTTCACAGCTGGAGAGTATTGAAGTCATTCTTGGCTGTGATCACTCAATGGCGCAATGCGTTTACTCGCAGGTCGAAGGGTTTGAAAAATTATTTTCGAATTTAATATCTGAGGTGTTTTGGAACCATGCAATATATTGTCCTGATGATAGATTATGCGAGTGCGATCTTGCGCTTGAAAAGACTATGATGCCGCAGTTATATCCATTTACCGGTATTGAAGGTTGGCATAAGCACGCGACTGCTTTAGAAATTGTCGAGAATATCATGGGACTTAACAATATTCTTAATCCTGGAGATGCCATTCATTATTTACCACATGCTGTTTCAATTCCTCATCTGCTCTGTACAGATGCATCTGCAAACGAATTCATTGCACCTTTGTACCTACGAAGGTGTTCATTCGGTTCACAATTTTCTAATTTTATGGATGTCTGTGTGATCGGAGTTGTCCGAAGTATTTGTTCAGACTACGAAAGCGGTGGTAATAATTTTGACGGTCATTCTTTAATATTACTCAGCTCAATTGCAACACAAATTTTTCATGATCAATTCAATCGCCATTATGTCCACGCATTTATAATATATGGCGACACATATCGATGCGCGATATTTACGCGTGTTGGTGTGTTCATAAGCGCTTATATTAATATTACAGAAAATATAGAACTTTTGTGCAAAATCATGATAGGGTACGCTACTATGGATGATGTAACGCTAGGTTACGACATGGATATTACTTCTAACGGTCACGTTTATTTTTGCTCGCAATTGTTGGACATGAAAAATGAATACAGGTTATTGCAAGTAATAACTCGGTCTCAACATATTGTTGGCAAAGGCTCGACTTGTTTTCTACTTGAATCTACAGAGCAGGATAATGAATTATATATCGGGATTGAGAGTTTCAGAAGTGTTTTTCATTGCCGACATGACACAATCACGACTAAATCATGTAATGGTTCTCAGTCAGGCCTTCGTAGAATGGAAAACACTATGTATCTTGACGAACGCTCAAGTTCTATTCTTCAGGGTCTGAGCAAATTTCTTGATTTTAAGCGTGCAGATTTAATCAAGGTTACTGATCCTACGTCAAAATATGATCTAGCTCGCTTGAAATTTGCATTTAGCGTGACTTCTCGTCTTGACCACATGACAGAACGCGATCGGTTTCGATCCAAGATTATAATTGATAACCTGAAGAATACGAAAAGTACAGATTTTGATCATGAAATTTATGCTGCATTGGAATTGCAAAAGTCAATTAGGAAAAACGAAGGAGGTGATGATTTATTTACTGGGTAACTTTGAAGTTTAATTTTCTAAAAATTATGACTCGCAATCTGTTAGTAAATAGCTTTACTACTTCGGCTCAAAATCATGGCCGACATATCGTTAATTTTTCTCTGTTATTTATTTCTGACGATTTATTTTCAACTGTTTTATTGGACCTGGGTCAATTATACTTCGTTAATATATATTATTAATCGGTCGCAATCATGATATTCAGTAATTTATTTTAGCCTAAGCATAAAACCATGTACTTATAACTAATTAAGTCAGCCCTAGTAAAATAAAAAAAAAAAAAAAACGCCACATTCCAAATAAAAAATATACAGTCTTGATATATACAATTACTTTGCTTTTAAATTATAATCTCGTCATTTAACATTAAATTTTCAAGCCCTTCATATTTATGACGTCTGATCACATATGTCGTAACAGCACCATCCCCAAACACCAAGAAAAGAATGAATCGGCTGATCATTTCACCAGACTCATTAGTGAAAGGTGCCATTGCCATTCCAAGAAGCGAACTAGTTTCAGATGTGGTTGGTCGAGCAGAAATAACGTATTCTTGCTTTAAGCCAATTTGATCTTGAAATTTGCAAAGTTTGAACACTGATACCGAACCATCCTGGCTTGCGATAATTATGCATGAAAATTCCTTGATTAGTAACGACATGTTTAGACGATCAGGGAAACCTGTGAATCGTTCTAGCGGTCTTCGATTACCAAATACTGCGGGGCAAATGCTCTCGGTATGTGGTAAGCGCTCATTGAACCCAATAAGTCGGGCTTGGTATAAAGAAGTGTGTAAAAAGACAAAATTTTTAAGATCAAATTCGGACATCTCTTGCTTTGAAATTTTAGGCACCATCTTTTTCTTGCTTGTCAATTCTGGTGCAGACATATTATCTGAATCTGGTGATCTTGATACTCCGATCGGATTAATACGCGACTCAATATAAAATAAAGGCACCGCTAATTGGAAGGACAAAGCTCTTGATCCCCGTAAAGAATGCTTAATAACAGTCATGCATTTGTTGCGCGACTTCACAGGATAAGATACTACTATGGGCCGGCCGGCCCGCATAACTGAGTCTGATCGAGAATATGTTTGATGAATAGTTGGGAACTTATCACAAGATTCAACTCCGGTAATCTGAGTTGTGGACTCAACATCAACAAAATAGTTCTTAAAAAGAGGAAGACATGACCACCCTTTCTTACCCCTCAATCCACCACCGGTAATAAATTGCAATGTTTGAAGATCCCAAACCTTGAAGTCACCATCAATAGAGACACTGAGAATGGCAATTATTTTACGCTCTGCTTGCTTTTTAGAACTATATGGTAACTCCGTAAATGAAATGCACGGAATATTATTATCATGTGCGTTCACAATCACACGTTTGAATTCCTGCGAATAAAATGTTTCTGTCGAGGTGCAATAATGTTTTTCTGTAAAGCCTATTTTAAATATCGAAATTGATCTTGAATTGTCGGATATGGCAATCAGTTTTTCCTCATCGTGAAAATCAATGCCCCAAGCAGATTGTTCAACTTGAAATATATAATCGGGCTTAGCGAGTTTAAACGTATCAACAATTCCTGTGCGCTGATAGTCAAACATGATTGCCGCAATCGAGTACACAATAGCTTGCCCAGCATCAGTAAGAACGGCAACGAACTCTTCGCCGCCAATAGTTCCAACTTTTAATTGATTTATTGAACCTACGTTTAATGGATTATTCGCTCCCAAGAGTTGAGCTGTGGTAGGCGGTGACGGAATAGGAGGGATGATCTGAGCGAGGTATCTGAGTTCTGGACGATTTATCGACACCGTTTGATATATTTTAATATTCTAAAGTCATTAGTATCAAATCAGACACCATTGGCATCCAGCTGAATCATAATGTACATACATACCTGTCCATCTGCTATAAACATCAAACGTTGGCGAGAAATGCCTGCTAGATTGTTTCTCCATGTTTCTGCATTCTGTATTGAAATGCGTTGCCGTCCTATACTTTCTACATCTACCATAACCCGAGTTTGAGAAAGCTGTAGGCTTGGCATTGAGTGTATCGACGCAGTAGAGGTATGAATGGAATTTGTAAACTCGAAATTGTTTACAAACCGGTCCTGGTCAATGACCCGATCTACCAGGATATCAGGATCAAGTCGATAAGTAACATCGTAGTAGTCATCTTCAAATCCACTTAGCAAATATTCATGTGCTGTTGAGTATTCGTTGGCAATTGTATGGTCAACTTCATCGTCAATTTGAAATTCCGGATCCAAACTGTCTTCACGCTCGCGGTTATCATCTGTTCCGGCTCCAAGATCTGTTAATTCTGAAGTAGTTGTGGTGGAAACTTCATGGACATAGTCCATTGTAACTAACACGCCAAATGACGTTAGGACTTATATCTTGTACTGTATGAACTTCTATTGTTGAATCTGTTTGAGGATGTTCATTTAAATTACGGTTAGACATATATAAAACTGCATGACAAGCCGCACTGCAATTTTGGGTTGGCTTCTGCTTTACAACCTGCCTTGATCGAACTGGCATTGCCCAGGGTGTCTTTAGAAGAATCTCACAGCTGTATGAGCGAGTCATGTTTGGTCGGATAAAAAAGTAGAATTTTTAAAAAATTACACTATAATTGAGGAGGTATCATGGTGTTACCGATGGTGCACGTTGTAATTGGAATAGGTGTCTACAGATATTTGCGGAATAGCTAACTTAACGTAGAGGTAAAGCAACAATGGCAAAAATTGCAGATTTTTCTCCGTTACTTTTTGCAATTATTTTATTTGCAGTGACTGCTTGCTGTGCTGATGACTTTGCTGATGATACCATTGAGCTCGACAAGATAGATGATTCGGTTAAGGCTCTTTTGCAAGAGCATGCACGGTCTTCCAATTCGTCGTTAAAATGGGGTCCGTACCGGCCAAATCTTTACTTTGGTGTTCGTCCTCGCGGATTTCCTGATTCATTTCTTTCTGGACTGATCTGGTACAATGTTGATGATTATTCGCGAGTCAATCAAATGCGTCATTCCTGTGAACAAGGTGATGATATTAAAGGCTTCAACTGGGAGATATATGATCCAAGAATAGGAGGAAGACAAGTTATTCACGATAGCACTCATAATGTCGATATAACTACTGAATTTGTTAAAGATGGACCAAACTGGGCGGTCAGAGTCAAAGGAGTTCCTACCGGAGGACCCGATACCCACACTGCGATCGTATTTTACTACGGAGTTGGTGGGTTATCATCTAGCAAGAGATTAAACCAGTACAGCACGAAAGGATACGATGAAGACGTTGTATTAAAAGGATATAACGCCAACTTGGGAAACTTCAGGATTAAAATTACTAGAGGGCCTGACACGAATAGAGGTCCTGATGAAGATCATGTAATTTCATTTAGTCGTTCTCCTCAGAATACACATGTAACTGGGCTTACTGTTAACCCTGAACTACTATGGCGAGCTCAAGATTTTTATGTTCAAAACTTGGATAAACAAATTAAAGGAGTACAGGAAATATACCGAAATGGCAATTTACCGGAAGCCAAGCATTTATTTCAGATTTCAGATAACGAACAAGATGGAAATTTGTATTTTGTTCAAAGAAATTTCAAAGGTGCTTTTGAGTTTGATGTGCTCTTTCAAAGTGAAGACGAGGAATTTACGGGTAAGGTTCATATAATTTTTACACAATGAATTTTATTTTTTTTAACGAAGATGCAGTTGATAAATTCACGTCGCTTATTGAAGAGACCGTTGAAGAGTTTGATAGCCGGTTTGCTGAGATCTTAGTTCCTCAAGAGCCATTTACAACAGAAAAGGATTTGGAGTTTAGCAAGGCTTTGTTATCCAATCTTTTAGGTGGTATTGGATACTTTCATGGAAAATCATTAGTTGATAGATCAGAGGCCGCATACGATGATGAAGAAAGCGAAGAGTTTTGGGTAAATCGAGGAGCTGAAGCTGTTGAAGAAGCACCATCGTCAGAGTTGTTTACAGCGATTCCGTCGCGTGCATTTTTTCCACGTGGATTTTACTGGGACGAAGGATTTCATCTTGTGCCTATTATTGAGTGGGATCCAGATTTAGCGATTGAGATCATTAAGAGCTGGTTTAACTTAATAAACGAGGATGGATGGATTGCAAGGGAACAGATACTTGGATTAGAAGCCAGAAGCAAGGTTCCAGGCGAGTTTCAAACACAATATCCAACATTTGCTAATCCTCCAACGCTTGTATTTGCGATCGCACAGTTGGTTGATAAAATTGAAAACGGATTGTCTGAGACCTTACAAGGTATTCCGCTTTCAGAATTAGGACAGCAGTCATTTTTTGGTTTGGACAGGGAACGAGATCAGATAAGAAACGCACATTTGAAGTCGCCTGAACTTGCTAGCACTGCTTTGAAGGAATTGTATCCCAAATTGGTAAAACATTTTGAATGGTTTAGACGGACTCAAAGTGCGGATATTAGGGGTTGGTATTCTTCGACATCACCAAGACCGGCTTCTTGGAAGGAGGGATATCGATGGCGAGGACGCACGCCTAATCACTGTCTAACGTCCGGATTGGATGATTACCCTAGAGCACAGCCGCCACATCCGGCTGAAATGCATGTGGACCTGGTTGCGTGGATTGCCGAGATGGCCAACGCCCTGTCGAAGATTGCGAAGTTTGTAGGTGCACCGGACAGTGAAGTTTTAAGATATGAAAAAATTATTGAAGATATTAAGGGGAACCTTGATTTCCTGCATTGGAATGACGAGGCTGGAGCATATTGTGACCTTGGATGGGATGTAGAGAACGATGAGCGCAAACATGAGTGTCATGTTGGATACGTATCGCTTATCCCATTTGCGTTAGGACTTACTCCTACAGATAAGGTTGGACAGATTGTGAATACTATTAGAGATCCCGAAGGACTGTGGTCGGCGTATGGCATCCGAAGTCTGTCGAAGAAAGATGCATTTTTTGGGCAGGGCGAGAACTACTGGCGGGGCAGTGTATGGATCAACATCAACTACATGATTCTCAAGAGCTTGACGGAGTACTACTTAAATCCCCAGTTGCCATTGCGCGATAAGGACCTCATAGCCGACACTTACAAGAACCTGAGAATAAATCTCGTGACCACGGTGCGCCGGGAATGGGACCGCACCGGGTTTGCGTGGGAGCAGTATGAGCAAGGCAATGGGCAGGCTAAAGGGGTGAAGCAGTTCCTGGGCTGGACATCGCTCGTGACTGTAATTATGAGCATGCCCGAGACGCTGCCACAAGAATAAGTTGAAGGTTTTCGGATTCATGGGTTCTCGTTCGATTAATTGCTATTTATTGTGTCGCTATGTAGCGTGGCTAACTCTTCCAGAAGGCAAATTGATATTGTTAAATATGTGATTATATTATTGTTCTGCTAGTTGTACAGCCTGCACTTTACCCCATATTCTGCATCTGAATAAATAACTAGATATATTTTTTTCCCCAGGATTGAACTTTAAATTGTAACTTTTATGTAACGGACAACCTTCATGCAACCTTTCCGCACCTCTTCATCATGAGTACAGTGAGGCGATGGAGATGCTATTTCATGAATCGACTGACAGAGTCTTCAATTTATATTAGTCGATGACAGCGCTGCGCTAAACTATTAGACTGCAGATACAACCGTGACTCTGCACAGCCCAATTCCGGGCCTCTTGAGTGTGTGCATTCAGATGCATGTGATTCTTTGGAAATTGAGGCAGCGTTCATGAAAGAGCGCTACTTTGTGACATTCATCGAAAACGTCACGAGATACATTGCCGTATACACGATGAAGCATAAATCAAAAATGCGTCAATGCTTTGTGCATTTAGACACGTTGGAAAAGCAGTTCGGATATGTCTTGGAAAGTCCTACATTCTGATACTGATGGGGTATTCACAACAATGACAGAAGGTTTGAGGAAGATTTGGAGTCAAGCATGAATTTACTATGCCGTTTTACTCATATCAGAATGTTATCGCCGAGAGAGCGAATTGGAAAATTATGAACATGGTTAAACAGCGTAAATCCTAGCATGTTTATGATTGTCTCATATTCGTAAACCTGAATTCTTTCCATTGCATTGAATGTTGCCAAACTTGATAAGAAAATTACCGACAGGATGATCAATGATAAAGAGTCTGTGGGATGGGAAATAAGTTTGTTTTTTGCCGAGATGGATTAGAAGTATGTGTTAAGAAGGCTGGTAAACGAAAGAGTTACAGATGCTCCTGCTAATATTCAGCCAATCACTTGACGAACATGTCCAGCATTTGAAGACTGTTGTACGCATACTTCAGAAGAAACAATTATTCATCAAAGCTAGAAATGTGGATTTCATATCGATCAAAGGTAAACACAAGCTGCAAGGTTTGCCATTCCCAATTCATGAATGGGTCAACTATGTATGTACCTACAAACTTTAAATTACGAACGACTCTGAAGTGAAGTTATATAACAACACCAAAACAACAATCAACACTTGTATTTATAATACGGAGAACTTCACGTACGTACAACACATTATGCCTTCACACTCCAAACCAGAAAACACTTGTAAACGCTTTCTTCTCAGGACCGACTCTTAGCAGGTTATTTTATATTACTCTGCTATTTCTTGTGTCGTCGATGGCGTGCTTTTGGCAGTATAAGTAACCGAATAGAGAAATATAAACTCGTGACGCAACCGTAAGCAAGTCTTCAGTTACGGCATAAAGCTCATTTAAGCTTAATTACGGTTGCACAACCCGATTCGGACGCAGCGGCATGGTGACGTAGATGTCAGGCGGGAAAAAGCTGACTGCGCAATTGCTGGCACGCTGAGTCATACTTGATCATGTGGCTTGGGGGGTGTAACACCCTATACACTACACGGCCTGCAATATAACAAATGCTATAGTCGAACCCAACCACGGCGACTATCACCAAATTTCAACTAATTCCTGCAACCTTCGTGCACTGTCCCTTGCTGCGCTTCTTTCGCGTTCCTGCAAAGTTAATATATATTAGAATTGTAGCTCGACCGTCTTCCTGGTTTGCTTATCCCCTGTTTTGACAATGTCATTTATCCTCGACGATTCGCGGTCACAAGGTTCGTTGCGCGACACTGTTTGCTTTCATGCGCATGCTAATGCTTTAATTAGAGCTCATTCATGAAAAGGTTCATGATGGCCGGACCGGCGAGATCAAGGAAGTTAGCTATGAACAATGCCGGATGTTAGGGCATGGCTCCTTTGGCGTTGTCTTTCTCACTAGACTCTCTCCTTCACGCCAGGAAATTGCAATAAAGCGCGTACTTCAAGATAAAAGATTCAAGGTATGAAGCTGTCGTGTCAATAGTTGCTGTCAACTTTTTTTTTCATTTGTTTATATCTAACTCTTTGCAGAATCGTGAACTACAGATCATGCGGATGGTCAGACACCCGAACATCGTTGGTCTCATTGCTTTTTTCTACTCATCCAACACTGATGATGTGGTACGCTTTCTTTTTTTACTTTGCATCTTGCAATTCTATAACTACGTTTTCGCTCACTAACTCAATTGCAGAAAGAGGATGTTTATCTTAATTTAATTCTCGAATACGTTCCTGAAACTGTTTACAATGCATCCCGTCATTTTGCCAAGCTAAAAACTTCAGTTCCAATGATAATAGTCAAATTATACATTTACCAGCTGTTTCGTTCACTAGCATATATTCATTCGCAGGGCATCTGTCATCGTGATATCAAGCCTCAGAACCTCCTAACCGATCCAAAGACTGGTGTGTTAAAGCTTTGTGATTTTGGATCTGCCAAGATTCTGGTTGCTGGAGAACCAAACGTGTCGTATATTTGCTCGCGATACTACCGCGCTCCCGAACTGATTTTCGGTGCCACCAATTATACAACAAAGATCGATGTATGGTCAACCGGCTGTGTTATGGCAGAGTTAATGCTCGGTCAGCCATTATTCCCAGGTGAATCAGGGATTGATCAGTTAGTAGAAATTATCAAAGTTCTGGGAACTCCCACCAGGGAGCAAATCAAAACTATGAACCCAAATTACATGGAGCACAAGTTCCCGCAGATCCGGCCTCATCCATTTTCAAAAGTCTTTAGAAAAGGTCCACCTGAAGCAATTGATCTCATTTCAAGACTATTAGAATATAATCCAAACCAGCGGTTATCAGCTATTGAAGCAATGACACATCCGTTCTTCGATGAGCTGCGCGATCCTTCCACACAACTTCCAGACACAAGGCATCCAGGAAAACCTGCTCGTGATTTGCCGCCGCTTTTTGACTTCACAGAGCACGAACTGTCAATAGCCCCAGAACTAAATGATAAGCTGGTGCCATCTCATGCCCGACAGGCTTTACTAGATTGTGGTATTGACTTGGATAATTTCACTCCTTTATTACCGGAGCAGTTAAAAGTTAGTTTAGAATAAGGATAATTGGTGAATGTTTAAGATCTGGTGGATTACCATTTAGTTTAATTTTCAGATGAAAGGAAAATTTAAAGGTACTTAATTCATGTGGAATGTGGATTTGGGTTTAAAAGTGGCTAGTTTATAGGTTTTGTCTCTTTTTTTTTTTTTTTCTCTGTTTTTAGTGCAGAGACTTCAGTTTATGTTTCATTTTTGATTTTGTCGACTTTGACTTAGGCCAGACAAAGTATGATGTTGAAAGATTCCGAAGGGCTATCCATGGGCTTTGTTATGTCAAATATGGGCGGGGCATTTTTAAGATGAAAAAGAGTTAGACTAGAGAAGAGTAGGTATAATATTAATGGAAGTTATATTTTTTTTTGTTGCTTTTCATCTTTTAATTGTCTCCGTTTGTTTTGTTTGTGTATTCTTTTCATATGGGAGTTTGCGATTAATCATCGATCTTTTATTTGTTTTATACTTGATGCAGCCTAATTCCTATTTTTGTTCTGTTTTTTGTTTGTTTGTTTGTTTGTTTGATTTTTTGTTTGTTTGTGATTTTATTTTTTCAGTATAATTCCTGATTACTCTTGTAGCTTAAGGCATGATTGGATTCATCAAAAGCTGGGTACAAATTGATTGAAAACTCGGCATAAAACCAATTTTATTTTTTGTCGATTCAAGAAAAATAAAACAAAACGACAAGGTTATATATTTACAACAAGCCCAACAACAATCTTATTTTATGATAGCATATGAATTAATGATAATAAGAAAATTATAAAGAAAATTTATTTCGCACAAAACTTATCCTGTACATTGAAAAGTAGGAAGCCTACAATTCAAACTAAATCAAACTAGCCCAAATATTGACATGAAAATCAACCAATAAAAAAAAAATTTTTTTAATTCTCCATTCAAAAACCTAGGTACCAATAAAATTTTTTTTTTTCCTGCTTATGATGGAGGGTCAGCCATGATGGCTCTTGCGGCATCTCGATCAGCTGCACTCAGAGTGGCAAACTTGTCTCTAACATCCTTGGTCTGATCTTCGATTTGAAGGTTTAATCCAATCTTTGCCCCGTTCTTGGCATGGTCAAGCTCACTGGCGATGGTAAGCTTTGCATTAGGGAGAACAAGCTTCTCAGCAACCAAGCTAATCTTGCCCGCCGAATCAAGCGACGCTCTCAAGGAGCCGGTTGGGAAATCTTGCTTGAAACCAATGGACGTGGTGCCACCAAGCTGAGTTGGAAGCCCAAACATGGCCGCTTGCTGAGCCTTGAATCCAAGAACGTCAAGTTCAACGGTTGCAGCTGCTTGAAGGGTCTCGCTAATCTTATGATAGTAAGCACCGCTAACAAGACCAGAGGCTGGCTGGACCTGGCCAGAACCAATCCAAGTTGGCGTAACATATCTTGACGAAAGTGAGACGTTAGCCTGCGCAGGTTCAGCTCCACGGGAACGTTCCCACTGGCCTAATAATCCGAGTGACAGCTTCTGTGTTATGCTCTGAGCAAACGCGAATTCGAGCGAGCCAACAAACTTGGTATCCAAAAATGAAGGATTTCGGGATCGAAGAGTCAGATTATAATCAGACCCATTAATATCGGTTTCAAAAATCGCGTTCGCGCCCTGGTCAGAGATGTGGGACTGCAGTCTGCCAATAATGTTCGACGACAATCTATGAGCCACATGAGCGGTAGCTTCAAAGTTGGAATCAAGCGATGCCCTGACAAATGTGCTGTCAGTTCCCCAGATCGCACCCAAGTTGTAAGGAGAATCTCGGTTACCACCAACAATGAAAGTCTGGACAATGTTAAACAATGGCTTCACATTGGCGGACTTGTTGATATCGGCACGCAAGCCCTGGAACAAGTACAAGGTCGGCAAAACCTCTCGCTCAGCCTCGGACGAGAACTCATCGTACTTCACTGGCCGGGTGAGTCCACGCTTCGATCGGACTTCGGCAGCACTGTTGAAGAATGAGATAAAGTGCGACACGCCAGGTGCTGAAGCAATCTTTGAACCAAAAGATGCCGGAAGTTCAGCATTAATAATTTCTTTGGTGAGGAGCTCCTCACGAACATCCGCTGAAGTAGCCATGACTTTTAAATGTGTAATGCCGAAACCGAAAGACTGTTAATGTCTGGTTTTGGTTTTAAAAAAAAGCTGACGTGATTAAAAAAAATCGTAGTTTAAATAATTAGTATCAAGTATTCTGATTATCTATCTGAATTGATGCCGAGAAAAAAAAATATATCCCCGCTAATTCAGGAACCTTTTTTTCACAACTTTTTTGGAGATAAAATGCACTTTTCGCGAACCTCAAGCGTCATGAAAATTATTCGATTGGCCTTCAAATTCGGTACAATCCCCTCATTATGTAATGTTAAAGAAAAATGATGACACGCTTTCATATTGCATAGATTAGTAGGTCATTAAGACTTTTGAAATAAAAAAAAAAAAAATGTTACAATTATCTTACAATTATTATTTAGAATATGATAAAAACGATATTATTTTGATTTACAGAGATGCAATTTAGTTACGTTGTTGATCATAAGGAAGCTTGTGCAATAGAGATATTTTCATGACCTAAGAAGTTCCAATCAGGTATACATTTCTTTTGGGAATGTTTAATGCAAAAATTGAACATTATACAGATGCATGTATGATTACTCTAGATCCGGTATTTTAGTGAAAAACACTTTATGTGCTTTGTACCTGCAAAATAACTTCCGAAATTTAGATTTGTGAAGTCCATGCCTTGTCGTGCCATCAATATATATCATTCTTGCGCTAACTTTGCAGTCATCGTTGCTTTCGGATATAGGGGTAGTTTCAGCTAAATTGTCATTATTTTTTCGTAATGAACCAAACTTTGAAACAAAACTTCTTTGCGATGATATCGAACTTATTGTCGGCAGACTTGGATGATCATTTTCAGCAACATGATTAGAATTCTTCAAAATGGGTTTAATATTTGCAGCCAAGTCAGCGCTTGGAAGAGAATACCGTCCAGTCTTGAAATTCTCTATAAATGAATCGACACCAACCATTGTGGTTGTTTGATTCCTTTGAAACTCAATAGTTCCCACCATGCCAAATCTCACTTTACGAGACCCGCATACCAATAAAGATGAAGGTTTAGATACGGTTAAAGCAGCATTGTTTTCATTTTGTGAGTTTGGTATTTCCAATTTAACCTCCTAAACACAATATGAGAATGCCAAGATTTTAAACCACCCATTCATCACTCTCTGGCGTTACCTTAACTTCAGAATTTATATTAATAAGTGGCGCCAGATTAATAAATTCAGACAGGTCTGCGATATAAGACAATTCTAGCTCATCCATTCCAATCGGCTTGACATCAAGTGCATCGATTATTCGTCGATGAAGGGTCATATTCTACAGTGCAATGACAATTGAAATTTGAAAAAAAAAACAGTGTAACAAAATCTTTGCAGGTATAACCTATATATTTTGCAGAATTTGTATATTTTTTATTGTTTACAGATTGGATATGAAAAAAATAAGCCACAGAGTTGAAATTTATTTTATATGGCGGCCCCAGTCAGTATTGAAATCAATGCAACGTATATAAAACGTCAAGGGTAAGGGTGGATATCCATATGCAATGAAATATTCAAGATAAAAGCATAGATTTGCAATATCCAATACATTACGGTTCATCTTATCAACTAATTAAAAACTTATGTACAAAGAATAAGTCATGTCTTAAAATCGTAGCTTGATTTAGTATATAATATGAATAACTGACCTGTTATTAAAACCAATCACAGCGATAGCTCTATTATCACTAACTGATTTATTTAACCGACTTTGCGCTGTCAAATACTTGTTCTATCATTCCAGAAAACCGAACATGTTAAGAAGGTTGCAGTTCCTGCCAAGCTTTTTCCCTTGATTCCTTGGATGCCAAAGGATGAATTCAAGCAGCAAGAGGATTTGCGTGCATTGTAATTGACTTGATATATACTGGCTCTTTTGGTCTGTTTTTCCTATCAACCTCTATCTTTTCGAGTTCCTCTAGTGTTGAATCGTTGCCATATATTACTTTTCCGAATACAGTATATTTTCCATCGAGATGTGCGTGTTTATCATACGTCTATGCAAATTAGTGATGTCTCTTATAATAAGAAAAATAAACATACAATAAAAAATTGACTGCCGTTAGTGTTGGAGCCTGAGTTGGCCATTGAAACAATGCCCTATCATAAGTTTAAACTGCTTGTTCTTAACATACACGATTGATTTACGTCGCTTACCCTTGTGTTATGCCGTAAAGTTGGCTTGATCTCATCTTCAAACTTGCCTCCCCATATTGATTCGCCTCCTTTTCCAGTTCCAGTAGGGTCGCCCATCTGTACCATGAAACCTGATTTGCTCGAGTAAGCTAATGAATAATAATCACTCTTCAACTGAATTATTGCTTACCTTTAATGTTCCTGTGAATCTTTGTATTATTATAGTAGCCAGATGCACATAATGCTAAAAAATTCTAATCCATAAGTTGAAAATTCATACGACTGTGCGTTTAGCAAGCTCCAATAGCTCAGACACATACTTCAGCAGTTTTTGGGACGGCCTCACAGAATACCTCGATTTTGATATCTCCCAAGTCCGTGTGTAGCTTCAATTGTTAATTTGTAAACCTAACTTAATAGCATCAAGTAATACTCACTGTCACGGACATTGCAATCTTTTGTTATATCAACAAATTGTCTGCACTTTGTCGTATGGAAGAGATATAGTGCATATATACGAACCAAATGTAAATTAAAATTTTAGCATAGGAAGTATTATATAACGCCGCGAGTTGGGAACAAACACATCAAAACAGATTCTCATTACCCGCATACTATTTTCTTTTCTATTACCGTCACGAAGACTGATATAGAAGGGCAGCCAAGGCGACAATAATTTACAATGGTTTCATTTTCTCAGGTGTTAAAGGAAGCTGAAGAGGCTGCGTTTTTACCAAACCTACGACCGGTTGGTCTTTTTGGCGACAGCATCAAGACTGTGATTCCGGAAGGATTCGTTGACGCCAGGTAATTACGGGGTTGATTTTCAAGCTGATATTAATATTACTATACTTACTATTTGTTTAGTGATTTTAGGCAAATTCCAGATAACCAAGAAGTATTCGTATCAGCCGAAGGCTCTTCAACGACTTCAGATGACAATTCAATTATTATTGAATTAGTGGAACGTCTCGAAACAAACGAACAAGCCACCCAGTCTACAATAGAAGAAGATCAAAAGGCGGTCATAGAGCACTACGAAGAGATATCGTCATTAAATTCGGCTATATCCAGATCAAAACAATTCGGCGTGGCGCCTTTAAAGACGCCAAATTTACCCCAGTCAGTCACGTCGTATTTAAGCACGGGAGTGCAGATTGCTCAGAAATGGGGTAAAGACTCCGAGGCGACATATCTGGTTCTGACGTTTGCTGTTATCAGGATTCCAGAACATGGAACCGATATTCTTATTTCGTTCAACTCAGCTTCGAAAGTTGGACAAGATGGGCTGTGGAAGTTTGAGGAAAGCGATGATTTAGAACCAGGCGTGGTTAAACGAATAGGCGAATTACAAGCTATTGCAAGACAAACAGTAAAGGAACTGAAAGTTGAGAATTGGGGGCTATTTGCAGACTAATTATCACAACGGGGGACAAAGACATGCCAAAGTGCGCTAAATAATAATGACTAATTTTTTTGAAGATGCTCCATATATTCATCGGCCGACAACCCGGGACAACTGGCAATGGTTGACATGACATGCTAAAAATGCATGAACAGATGACAGATTGTAATAGGGTCTTGTATCTGTTTTATGTCTGTAGCATCTTTAGAAATATTATTTTGTACCAAAGTGCACTTTTAAAATGATTCAAGACGCATCGAGTACGAGTCAGGTTAGGGTAGCACTGCGGCATGACTCCACCGCGGCGCAAGTCACGGGACCGGGCCCGCCACTTTTATACTGCGTTTGCTTCGATTCTTCCTTCTCATTCCTCGATCAATCATCACCAAAGGACCAATGAAATTAACATCTTTAAGAACTCTTTTTTCCAAAATTGCTTTGCCATACTATAGAAACTTGTGTGAGTAGATCTGTGATTTTTTTCATTTTGTTGACCTTGTGCGTTTGCTGCGTAGATGGGCTGACCGTTTGTTTACAGTATTTGATTCCTTAATCCCTTCTTACTTTTCTCGATAATTTGCGATATTTGAACCAACAGCAAACCTCTTTTTCTTTTTTTTTTTTTTTAAATTTGGTAATAAGATATTGTCTCCATGAGTAAGATTGAAGCAAGCTTGCTACCTTCTGCGCACCTGCCAGGCAGTTTCCAATACTCCCCGGCACAGAGCAAGAATCACTTGGTCTCGACACCAGGCAAATCCAAAAAGTCTGGAAATTATTCTATTTTGACGGAAACTCCTTCAAAATCGAGTCGCAACCGCAATAACTCGAAGGATGTGGCAAACAACAACAACAACAACAACAACAACAACCCTCTTATCAGCAAGAGCAGTGACAAATTTTTAACCGGCAAGAAATCTGATCCAACGCCTATCAGCACTTCGAAGAAAGCTATTCAGATAAATGCCAAGGCAGCTTCTAGCCCTACTACGCATAGAGGGCCATCAACGCCTTCTCGACAAGTTACCGATTATAACAAATATGCTGGTCCAACTTTCCATGCCTCTCCGGCGGCTGGTAATCTTCCGGTGCCCAAGTTTTTGTCCCAATCGGTCCCCACCGGCTTTTTGATGGACTCTGTTTTTGGACCATCGAATCCAGCGTCGGAGAACGAAAACTTTGGAAGTACAGCTGGATTAGCAACCTTGTCAGCTCCAAGTTCACCCTCAGCTTCGCCAACGATTTCGCCATCGGCGTTGCCTTTAATTTCTTCTTCCAACTCTCAATCTATTATTAAGAGAGACATTCCTTCTGCTGTCATTGCACCCTCAGATGCAACTCCAAGATATGCTAATCGAGCTAAGAAATTTAATGATGATGTTGTCGTTTTCAAGCCTCGCCGAAAAGGCACCGCTGCTATATTGTCCGCCAGCGATTAATTTTTATTTTGTTTGCCGGTTGTTTTCTTTATTTTTTTTTTTAATTTTTTCAGATTATCTTTGATATTTTTTGTTTATTTTATTTTATTTTTTATTGTTTCGTTTGATATTTCGGCGTACGGAAGTTTTAGGGCTTTGATATTTCCTGGGAGAGCACAGATGATATTATTGTATATATATATTTGATGTATATCATTATTAACTGGGGGACTTTGTTTGCTTTTATTTCTTTTGTTGTTATTGTTGTTATGGAAGGCTATCGTTCATGCAACTTGCCATGCTCATTTTGAAACGTTCTCCACAGTCACGGACGTCGGTCAGTTATTTGTACCTGTTTTCATTTTCACTTTATTTTTAAACAGTTTATGGTTTATTGTCGTCGGATTTGGATAGGAGTTCAGTTTGTTTTTGCACAGTTGGATCACATCGCATTCTTGGTGCAAATTTTTTTCAGACTTAGGTGTCAACGTGGGGTGTTTTCGTATAGCATGGATTTTATTTAAAAAAAAAATAAAAAAAAAACCCTTGAGAGAAGGTGAGTGAAGTTTTTTTACTTTTCTTTTCTCAAGGGAAAAAAAAAATTATTAGGCGTAGGATTGTCTTACAACAATTGTACCTTTGAATCTAACAGTGCCATCTTGTTCTATCCAAATACGCCATTGATCATCTCCTTGTTTATTTGATCTTGTTTTGCTAATGCAAAGTTGGATTTCTGAATTTAAAAGAATATGCTGAATGCAGGAATACGCTACGTTTGTAATTTCTTTTTCATTGTCGAGTCCAACCGTAGAACGCACATGAGGGTCAAATTGAATCCAAGACATTAACAAAATCAAGGACAGCGATCCTTGCAGTATAATGTTGGGAAGGAATTCGACTTTTGATGCATATTGGGGATCCAAATGAATTTTATGAGCATTGAACGTCAATGCTGAGAATCTGAATGCAAGAACACTGGTTGGAGTCAACGTAGTACTCAACTCTGCCGAATAAGGCACTATAATGGTATCAGAGAGTATTTGCTAGACAGACAGTATACCTTTTCACCCACCTCTTATGCCTTTCGAATTCACAGACGGCATCGAAAGAGGGGAAAATACCAGTTTCCTAGTTTCTTCAACAGCGACATGACGATTAACGTCCGAAGTGATTGCGATATTGTTTGACAATTTGCGAACAGTTATTTCGTCTACCCGTTTCCAACCGTGCTTGCTCCCCAGCAATTCAACTGATTTTTCAATGCGACACTGGCCGGCATGATCTGACACGAGCGGGCGGCAAAACTTGATTTCACCACCAGCCCATCTTCGTTGTGATGTACCATTTAGCCATGGAAATTTAGAAACAGGTTCGTATCCGTCATTAAATAAAACCCGTTCATCTGAATGGTCATTGAAATATACAAAATGCCACCCTTTGGGCACATGCAATTTGTCGGCACTTTGAAATGCAGAATTTGGCAATCGCAAAAAATCGGGAAATTCACATGTAGGTAGATGAGGCCTGATTGATTCCTTCAACAGATGTAGTGAATTCCTAGAGAGAGTATTATAAAGGACCCTCGTTGTCATCGCTGCATTCGCATCTTTGGTGAACAAGGCTTTCGTGCTCGTCGGATATAAATGATATGGTTTAGGGCATTTCATTTATATATACACCCGCCATTCATTGGACCCTTTTATTTATACATACATACATATATCTCTGCATAGATCATTTGGGTTTTAAAAAGAATTGCATGCAAACGGATTTGCCTTTCATGTCAATCTCGATTTCAGAAAGCCTGGACGACGTGCGTGCCTGGCGTGAGCGCTTGTTTGCCGTGTCGCAAGATATCGTCATGACCCCAGCCGAGTATGTTTTCCATTGATCCAAACAATTTTTCTTGCTTTCCAGTCGCAAACAATTAAAAAAAAAATCACTTTATGTGTTAGCCATTGGAATTTATCTAATCGTGCGTGAACAAAGTAACTAACGCCCATATCCGTTAGATGGGATTTTTATTTTCCGTTTGTCGACAATGTTTACAAAATCAATGGCCGGAGTACGAATTCGAAGCAATGCCAATTGAGCGAAACAATGTATTTTCAATGCCGGATCGGCTCGAGATCGGCTCATGGCAAGGGTAAGGTCAATAGGATGGAATCTTCAGAAATTTCCGAGCCTGAGCGGTCCATATCAGACGTGCTTGATCCTGCGGCGGTCGAGGTAGATAATCTTACGACTCATGTATCAGCAGATGAAGTATTTGCGGCAGCTTTATTAGAGGATAATCCGACGGATCAACACTTGGCTAGCGCTCTTGCAGACGATCACGACTTGCAGAACGAACTTGCATCTCACCATCATATGACTCCTAATATCCGAACAAATGTTCACCTGGATTTGCATCAGGCCCGGCCATTAAAACGAACCCGAAATCGCAAATCTCGAGAATCTTTTGACTGCAACATGAAAATAAAAGTTGTCAAAACGTTGAATGAACAATGGGAACCGGTATCATACTTGCTCACAAGGTCAAGTGAGTTCGGTCATACTCATGACATTGACACGTCGGACAAGATTGTTAGAAACAACAGGGTCAGAGAATTGTTTTATCCCGATCAGCCTTATGAAGGTAAACGACTTACCGCAAAGGAACGACGTGCGTTCGATGTCGAGGCTGTCTTGCAACAAGTTCAAGCTCGGTATCATGATCTAGAGGAAGGACTACGGCAAAAATACCCGAGTGACAAGAAACGATTAGATACTACAATGAGAAAATGGGTAAACGAGTTACAGAGAGAAACTGCTCAATTCCTATCAACGCCAATTGAAACTTTGTTGTACAACTGAACATTTTATTATTATTTTTTTGCTTAAAGTTGATGAAGAATATTTTACGGAGTTATGGGATATGAAATATATGAAATTTATGGGTCTTCATTAATACTAGTTCAATAGTTGGTTGTATAAATTAAATCCATTTATACTATACGAATATATCAAGATACATTGTTACCCGGAACTTACGTTGTCAATATCGCGCTTAATTGAACTAACACCAAGGTCATCCAATCCGTTCCTCCTTCATTGTATTGTCTACTGGGTAGTAAATACGGCCATTGTATCTTTTAGGAAAGGGGCATTTTGACAATTTAGTGTTTATTTAATTTTTTTTATTCTTTTGTCGACGTTGCGCCGAATCGGAGCCATATATCTATATCGTGATCTAAACCATGGCGGACGACACTGTTGCTATGGATATTGATTCCCGCGAGGTTGAAGCCGATGCCAACCCGTCAGAGAAGCCAGTGAAGAAGAGATTTGAAGTCAGAAAGGTAAGCTGCTTTAAAGATTTAATTAGTAATCTTGGAAAGCAACTCCGTCTGGATCTGTGCTAACTTGCGGGTACAGTGGAATGCCGTGTCACTTTGGGCATGGGGTACGTCAAAAAACAAATGTCAACAAAATTGGAATTTTTATATTGATACGCTTAGATATTGTTGTTGAAAATTGTGCCATCTGCAGAAATCACATTATGGAGCTTTGTATGTTACTATCGGCGCGTTATCGATCAGTTGCTGCAGTTTGACATTATCGCTAACGCTTGCATGAATACAGGCATTGAATGTCAAGCCAACCAAGGTGGAAATACTCAGGATGAATGCATGGTAGCATGGGGCGTGTGCAATGTACGTAGTTTGAAAATTTTTTGCCACTATTCAAGATTCTAATAACTATTACTCAGCATGCGTTCCATTTCCATTGCATTTCAAGATGGCTAAAGACACGACAAGTATGCCCGCTGGATAATCGGGAATGGTATGTGTTTTGTTTTTTGTGTGGTTTTATTTTATTTTATTTTAAACTGACGGTCTGTTTTCCACCGAATAGGGAATTTCAAAAGTATGATTCCATGGCCACTGGGTTCTTTGTGTTTTTCTTCTTGCATGCAGTACTGACATTAATGACTTTAGAATCGGAAGTTAGGTTTTTATTGTGGATTATTGTGGGGTGGTTTTTAAAGGATTGTTGGCAACTTGCCAGGCAGACATTTACGACGGATCGTTCCATCCCTACATAATTACAAATTACTAATAGGAGGCACAAGACTAGAACCTGAAAAGGAAAATATTGGCCGTTATTGTAATATAATGAATAATGAAGTACTTATTTATATATTTCTGTTGCATTTTATTAATGTTTTTATTGCTCCCAAAAAAAAAAAAAAAATTGTTCTTATGCCAAAAATAATCCCACTTAATTTAGTAAAATTGTGTACGGACATTACCGCTTTTCTTTTTTTGCCATTTATATGCTATCGACTTCCTTTGAAATCTCATGATCTAAATCGTTCTTGTCCTCTCCCTCGTATCGTTTTATTACCAAAAACCTGGTAAAGTTATCCTTGCTATCTTGGATCTTGTCCTTGAAAACTTGCACATCTGCCACTTGCAAGGCCGCCTTGGACGCAATCGCAATCGCATCATCCCTATCGGCAACAATCTGAGTGGCCAATGCGGTCGAATCCGTGTCGATTTTCTTAGCCGTCGTGAAATGATTTGCCAACCAGGTTTTACATTGACCCCATACCTGTGGATGTGAATATATAACCTTAATGGCTTGCTCACCGGCACGATTGATTTGTTGAATGCACTCTCGCGAGGCCAGCACGTAGTGATTGACAGCAACTTTTGTGTCTGCCAAAACTAATGGTCTCGGATTTGATTGCCGGATCAAATCATAAGTAAACTTAACCGGCCCATTTGTCGAATTTGAAAACGGGACCACGGCAAAGCTTACGGCGCCAGTTTCAATCGCGGTAAAACAATCTGCAAAAAACCAACCATTCCGGACAAATGTTAGCGAGATTTTTTTAAAAAAAAAAAGCTTCAAAGCATAAAAACTTGCCTGCAATGGTGGGATATGGAACATATTCGTATCGTCCGACTGTATCTTCAGGTGATCCAACATGTTGTAATACGGCCTTAATTAATAATAATAATAATAATAATTAATTAATCAATTAAGAAATTCATAACCTGCATGATCCGCGAGATGATTGCATTTCCACTCACCTGATGAGAATACGTGCCTGCCGGACCCAGGTACGCAATTAGTTTTGCACTTGTCATGTTTTACCTCCCCTCTAATTAAATATCGTTGTCCATAAAAAAATAATAATATTGCAACAACCTGCCCGTAGCAAAGCAAGAAATGCGTAATGAACATGGACTAATGAAAAATGAGCCGCGACGTTGTTTAAATGCCCTTGTATTTAAAATTTAATTTTCGACAAAAGTTCTTTATTAAACCATGTTTATGCCAAATGCAAAATATATTTATAATTTTTATTTAAAAATTGTAGCATTGTGTATGATTAGCAGCCGTTAATTCTTTTGTAGTTTTTATGTGACACCTAATTTCTATCCAACAATGCCTCTCCATCAAAAATACACGGTATATATGGTTCGCCGAAAACAAATTGAACAAGATAAAAAAAAAATATAACGGAAAAAAAGAGAGCGCAGTACAACAAATATCAAGAAAATACTTAAAACCGGAACCTCCTTTTTACAAAAATAACAAGATAAAAAAAATTATAATAATAAATATGTAATGTGAAAGAAAACAAAGCAAAAAAAAAGCCCAAATTATTCTTTTTTTCATCCCACCGTAAAATATAAGAACAAACTTGAAATAGAGCAAGGCTTATAAATTCTTTAGACCTGATCCTGACATTTAATCTTGACACGTGAAAACCCTATAACAGACGAATGAGAGAGAGAGAAAGGAAAGTAAAAAAAAAAAGGGAAATCACCGATACGAAAAATAAGAGCAAACAAAAAAATGGAAATGAAAAAAAAAAAAAAAAAAAAAAACCCAAAAGAAAACAACTATTTAATTATAGCTAATCTAATAATCATCATCATCATAATACTCATCATCAGAATCATCCACTAGTTGTTCAAAGTTGACCTTGTACCGTAGCAGGGCACCGATTCCACCAAATCCTCGAACAAATTGAGCACCTTCTGATGACTTGTCGGTCACGAATTCGAGAGACGTACCAAACTCGCGATAATTTTCTGCAAGCCATTCAACAAATGGTTGTTCTTCCACAACTTCCATCTCCTGACCAGTGGTCTTGTCCAAAAACTTATCCTTGTTCTGAGCTTCCCGTGCCTTGGAGATGTTGATAACCACGTTATCTCCAGTCGAGGTTTTGAGTGTGTAACGAATAACGTCCAAGTTCTCATGAACAATGACGGTTTCACAAGCACCCAAATCAAGCGCCTTCAGAGTGTCATCAACACCATAACAGTACTTGCCAGTATCCTGTGCGATCTCATCGAAATATTGAAGAATAAGCTTCTTTTCCTGAATAAATTTAACATTCGATAATGCCTCTGCTGATAATTCGATGGCCTGATTAAAACCATTTTCACCTCCGTACGACACGTCAACAACCTTGATAATCTTTGCCTGCAATCGACCATCAAACATGTCGGATTGTGAAAGTTCGGTTTTGAAATCTGCCGAACCGGCCAAAATCAGGCCGGTAACGTTGACCTTGTCGTTGGTGATAAAATTCTGAACCGCGACCTCGGCCACCTTGCGAACGTAGTTGTGACGCTTTTCGTCACGCAATCGGGCAAAACGTAACGCAGACTGACCACCACGTCCGTGCTTTTTGGGCAAATCAACAGTAAACTTGTGCAAGACTTCACGGGTATTGCCCGATAACGTTCCAAACAGGGCACCGTTACCATCCATAATAATGAATCCAAACTTGGAATTGGACTCTAACAGTTCAGACAGAGCTTCTGTATGAAATTTGTTATCACAAAGGTAAAGTGAGGTATTGATCGGCTTGAACGGCTCAAAATCAATATTAAGCTTTCTCTCTTTTCCTTCGGCAGTGATGATTTCACCACAGTAAACAACCAACCCGTTCGGTGGGACTTTGTTGTATAATTTTAAGCGTTGCTGGGTAGATGTGATTGCACTAAGAACCGAAAGTCTATTCACTCGCGATTTGATGTTAGATGCGGTACCGTATTCATCTGCCAATAGCTTGGCAATTCGTGAGATCTGATCTTTTGGTGCTAAAAGGCGACAAACAAGTTAGTCCTGCTGCACTTTTTTTTTTTTTTTTTTGCCGTAAAGTACGATTTTTGATGCGATGATTGTGGTTGCCACTTACGAATGATAAGCGAGATCATGGAGGTACCGTTTCCTCTGGCCATTTCCAAGCTGTAAATTAAAAAAAAAAAAAACTCATGTTAATATCAACAATATTTCACTTTCCCGTCTCAGATAGAAGTCTTGCTATGCCAAATTCCAAGATTTCATATTACCTCTTAATGAGCCTATACCATATTAACAACTTGTTCAAAATAGCAAATTTTCTCTTGTTTCCAAAATAAAAAGAAAAAAAAAATTTTGTTGCCCGTATGTGAACTTACTTCTTGACCTTCCACATCTCAATATTCTTCTCCGCATCTGTTTCTTCTTTTACTGGTGCCATGACGAATTAATTCTGAAGTATGTGCAATTAAAATGCAAATATGTACGTATTAATGGCAAAAAAAAAAATGAATAAATAAATAAGTTCGAGGAAAAGGAAAAGAAAAAAAAAAATCACAAAAGGTAATGCAATATGTAAATGGGGCGCGTTGCGCTGCGAAAAAAAAAAAAAAAAAAAAAAATCCTTGTGATCGTCGATTTGATGTTTCGAGCGCCGAACCAGAGCGTAGCCAAAACAAAAAAAAAAAGAATAAATCAAAATTAGAAACAAAAATAAAATTTTTCAATAAAAAAATATGAATTACAATGAGACAACGTGTTTTATATTCCTAAGAGATCTTGAGTACAACTTGTGGCAATATCATTTTGTTATGTAATCATTACCGGTAAATATTAAGTAAGAAAAAAGCAAACCCCGTACCCATGTTATCTGGGTAAGGGCAACCGCACTGGTTAATCTCCTATTATGGATTATGCAACAAGGCAGAACAAGATCTTGATTACATGCGACCAAATATATATATGAATACAAATAAAAGTAGGATACAGACTGTTGGGCTGTTGGGCTGAGCGTGGTTGGGGTTTAGTACTGTACATAGATATAAGCTGAGGTTGAGCCCATAATAACTTCATTCATCATCGAAAATTAGACAATACAGACTAAAAATTTCTTTCCCATCAACGTACAATAGTATACCACGTCTAAAAAAACAAAAAAAAGTAGCCACAATCTAGTCCGAACGCTTGTCACTCCGTTTGTCGTGTCTACCCTCCTCTCTTTCGTTATTTTCCAGCCATTTGCGAGCAATGATAAACGATACAATAACAATAAACACAATAACACCCAGGATTCCAAAGAACCACTTCAAATTGCCTTGGTTCTCACCGGGAATCGTCACATTCATGCCAAACAAACCAGTAATCAAATTCAACGGCACAAGGATCGTACCGATCAACGTAATTTTGGAAAACATCTGAGTAACCCGGTTGTTCGAATAGAACGACTCGACCTGCAACTGGGCAAGATAGTTTGCATGCGATCGAGACAAGATCTTCTCATACGCGGACAGGTTCTGGTACATTGTCACGATATGGTCCTGAATATCGCCCAGGTACAGCCCAATTTCGCCCTTGGGTGCCACATCCCATTGTTCGTTGCAGCGCTTAGCAAACATCTTAATCACATCGGCTTTGCCGGAAAGCAACCGCATCAACGTCATGACAGTTTTGCGGGCTTCGCCAATCCTTCGCAGCATGTCTCCAAAATCTGATTCACGAGCGACAAACACGGAATCTTCAATGCCATCGGCTTCTTTTTCAATCTCATGAATCACTGGAGCAAAGCCATCAGTGATGTCGTCAATCAAGGCGTAGCAAATCCAGTCGGCAGAAACTGCCACGTAGTCCCGAAGCTGGCGAATGCGTCGGCGCACGTTCGCAGTATGATTAAGTGGAGAGTAATGAAACGACAAAATGCCATCCCTAAAAACAACCATGTAAAAGTTCAGCGGTTCCAAAAACTCTTCATTATCTTTCTCGTGTTCAAACGTGCGAAAACAGACAAAGTAATACGATCTGAAAAGCTCAACTTTCTCCCGAGTTTCCTGAACCCGGATATCTTCTGTGGTCAAAGGATGAATACCAAAAGACTTGGAAAGCATCTTCATTTCGTCATCAGTTGGATCCAAACAATCCAACCACCAAGTTCCATTGGCCTTATCAAACAAGTCTGCAAATGACTGGCCGTCCGCAGTAAGTAAGCAAATTTCGGGAGCATGAATCGTCTCCTCCGATTCAGAACAAAACAAGCTAAACCGGTCAGACATGGTGGCCAATCTAGTCGCCGCCTCAGGCGGAAGCATCTTAGACTTAAGAAGTTCAATTTCATCTTCGGAAGGCGCCGCGGTCTTTTCGCTTTCAGCGCTGGACGGTGTATTATTTGTTGTCGCCTTGATGACCGGTGTTTTGTTATCATCCGCGACATCAGCTTTCTGAGGCACATATTTAACACTAGAAAACGTGAGCCGACGCGAATAAGGACCCAAGTCATTATCAGCGCTGCGCGAAAGTCCAGGATACCATTGTTCCAACCGCTGAGCAGCCGCAAATTCTTCAAGCTCATCAAAATCAATCCCATTGATCCGCTGGTGTTCAAGATGCATGGGAAAGCAAACATCTTCTTCAGTCTCAGCGTCGGAGTTAACCCTAGAATTCACGTCAGAGTCTGAATCGGACGTGCTCGACAAGTCGTCAGCCTTATGACCAGGTTCCTTGGGCAAGATGGCCGGACTTGGAGGAATGTTTGGCTTGCTGGTAATGGAATCGATTGTAGGCCGGCGATCAGTTAATTTTATGTTGCGCTCGTTAATAGAATTTCGACGCGCGCGTCTGGATTGCTGTGGTATGGACGAACCATTGCGAGGGCTGGCAAGGCGGGACGCGGACGAAGGCGACAAAGCCGCGTGAACACCACCGTCACCCCTGCCGGATGCATGACTAGATTCTGGAATATTAATCACGATATTGGTACCACGAACGTGGGAGGACGAGAGGCGATGTGAACGGTGGTGGCCACTAGGAATCTCAAGCGAACCTGCGCGGCCGTCATCTTCATCTTCCGCATCGTATTCAATAGCCGTGGAACCGTTTGAGTTTGTTCGATAAAGTTGAGGCCGAACGTCGCTCGTGTTCGAACCCGACCGACGATGAATGCCATCAGAAATCGAACCCCGAACCGGTAACGAGTCAGGCTGGTTACGGTGATCATAAAGAACACTCTCTGTACGAAGAGGGGACTCGTCCCTAATTGGAGATTCTCCACGAGAAGTTTCCATTTCTAAATTAAAAAAAAAATCGTTAACCGCCTTGTGCCGCCAAAAGAAACCGATTTAGTAAAACTAACCTGCTTAATTGCTCAACGAATAATGAAAATACGCTTGTGTGTAGACGCGAATACCCGGTAATACCCGGATAAAAAATCTTTGAGGCAAGCCAGAGTGAACAAAAATGTTGTTTAAAGACAAACGAATAAAATCAAACAAACGATCAGAATCGTAACAAGAAATAGAAATCAGACAAAATCTATCGTACCAGACCGAATTATTACACAACTAGACGGTTCAAACTTCAATGACAAGATCTTTTAATAAGAGAATTTGAAGAAAAGTACAAGCCTCCTAGCTTCAGCACTGTTTTTTAAAGACAAAAAAAGTAAAAAAAATTTAAAAAAAAATTTAAAAAAAAAGTCGACAAGTAAAATAAGATCAAAGAATAGCTGAAAGGGCAGTTATGGTGGTTTCTTGCAAGCCTCGCAGAACCGGAGGCGGCGTAGGACTGGAGTGGTTGAGAATGCCAGGTTGTAACACACTAGAAATGGTGGCGACGAGATCAAACAGGGCGCCAACTTTAAGAAATAAAAAAAAAAGAGCAAAGAAAAAGAAAAAGAAAAGAAACGTTGGGTAAAAAGAATAAGCCTGAGAAGAAAAAAAAAAGATGAGAAATAGAGGCAAAGAAGAAAGGAAACAAGGGATCACGAAGGCAGAAAATCAAAAGAGGACGGTGCAGGCTGAATGAGATATTTAAAAAAAAATGTTAGTGCGTACGCTAACAAAAAAAAAGCTACAAAAAACATGCGGTAATTTTTAGTGCACAGCATGAATCACTCGAAAACGCGCCTGGTGGAGAACAAGGGTTATAAATCAAAGCAGTCAAAAAAAAAAGACCAGGGCTGGAGATGATGACTTCATGTCACATAAAAGGTCAAAACTCGTATATATATCAAATTATAGACATTTGGACAAAAATTATGCGTAATTCACATTTGCATGTATAGCCTTTTCATTTCTTTGGCTGTGTTGTTGCTGCAAGGGCTTGCTCAATTTACAATTTTCTTGGGTTCAAGAAGCGGCTCATTATCTATTGGAACACCGAAATTATACAAACGCGTTTAGTCCTCATTATATATACACAAACTAAAGTCATTGCTTGATGTAACCTTTCCATCAATGCTCAAATCATCAAGCCCAATTCTTTTCTTCAACTCCTGCCTTATCGTTCTGGCTTCCCTTCTTGATATCACTGGTTTGTCCAAAGTTGGAATCTCAACTTGTATAATGCATTGGTATCGTTGTAACTTGGTCATTCTCCTCCTTGTCGTAATACTTCGTTGTCAACTCTGAGATCATGATCATCATCTTTTCCATGCCCATCTGCCGTTGTATTTTTCTGGTGTTGCTGCCGCCATTTGTGCTCATCTATCTCTCCGCCAACAGAAATCCACCCGTCCCATCGTGGCTTGCCGTCCCAATATCCTTCTCTTAACGTGACTTGCGATCCAGAAGGTAGATGCCCAAAACTGGCATTATGAATCCGCATGTCTTCATCCATTTCGAACCTGGATCGCGATCTTACAAACACGCGAATGCTTTGCAGTAACAATAATGCCGAGTTTTGATTACTATCCAAAGGGCATTGGTTTAATAACTTAAATATGTCAGCATGATTGAAAATCTCAAATGGCGGATCAGCCGATTGATAAAAAAATAACGCGTCCGGTGGCAGTCGAGCAACTGCTGCGATTTGGGGTTTAGGATTCACTGGTTGCTTCGTAATGTCTTTGTCCAGCAAATAAAAATTGTCATTGCTGACATGCCATTTATCCTACAGATTGAACGTATCTTTTCCCTGATTTTTGATTGTCGTCTTCATCACTGATGGTGATGATGTAGTGGTGGCGGCCGCAGCCGCCGCTGTAACAACATTCCAGGCCTTTATTTTCAGCCTTGCCTGACCGACTCTCTGCGTTACTGTCTGGGAAACAAACCGCGCCATCGTGCCCCATACGGAGACCGTTTCTCTCTCTACTCTTCCAACACCCTTATGAGTTTTGTGATACAAGGCTCAAACGTCCAGGGTCTTAGGACTGCTGGTAGGGTGGATAGTTGGATTTTGTTTTTTCAAAGAGTTTCTTCTCACTTATTTTGTCTTTCTGAATGTTTTTTGTTTTCTTCTGATTTACGTATACACTTACAAGTTACCTGGCAAGCACTTCACCCCGATGGCGGCGCAATTGTTGCGGAGCAAACTGCGATTTTGTGGAAAAGCCATTCTGCTCTAGAACATACCGGGACTTCTACAAAGTCGACAGATGGGCGTATTGTTGCGGGTCTTTTCCTAGTCGATACGGTCCTTACCCGGGTGGTGTCTATCTACACTCCTGCTGACGATCCCTCGAAACCGGCCTTCCTCAGTCAACTACTTTCCTTTCTCCAGAACTGGAACTCACACTTGCCGCACATTATTACTGGAGATTGGAACTGCGTTGCAGACCCGTTTTTAGACTCAAGTAATCCCATGGGTTCGAATGGAGGCCAAGATGAGCTACTGCACTTGATTAGCCAGCTTAGTTTGTCTGACAGCTATCGCTTGGTGAGCCCTGGGGGCCAACATTTTACCAATACTCACGCCCAGGCCTGTCGACGGTTGGATCGCACGTATACATCTTCCGACTTTGCCGCAGTTGTCCGTAATGTACGATTTTTAGCATCGACCGAGACACGCACAAGTCGCCCCATGTCTACGCAGAAAAGTGTTGTGACATCCCTTGACGTGGCTCAACTACAAACCGGTCCCGGTTATTATAAACTCGCCCCCGACTGGCTCCAGGATACCGGGTTTGTCCGGCGTATGCGCAGCCATCTCATTTGTCTCATCCGCGACGTTTGGGCGCCATGCCCATCGCTGGCTGCCTGGGACAAGGTTAAATGGGCCTTACGTGATTTGTCTCAACAACACTCGATTACAGTGCACAAAGTCCGACCGGCTTTAGATCCCGTTTTCCGGTCCACATGGAAGCACGGCTCCTGTCGAATCCAATCACGTACTGCGGCTATGGCTGATATTCCGCTAAATGCTGCTTCGCTTTCTTTACGCACCCGCACCGTCAAACGCCAAGGTATCATTCGCCGACTCATTACAGAGGCCGGCGCCGAGGTCTCGAGCCCAGCAGCGATGGGTCCGATCATTCAGTCTTTTTATACTGATCTATATGCCCCGAAATCCAGCAACTGGTCTCGGTTCGATGAGTTTATTTCTCCTTCAGCGGACAAGCTCCGTCGCACCAGTCAATCCCAGCAAGACGTACTCTCGACACCGTACAGTTTGACCGAACTGCGCAATGCTGCCAGCAAGATGCAGAAGGGGAAAGCACCAGGTCCTGACGGTCTTCCTATAGAAATATACATCTGCTTTTGGGATATACTCGGCCCAGTGCTCCTTGAAGTACTCGAATTGATCACCAATCAGGAACACCTGACTGACAGCCAGCGGTACTGTCACATACACCTTATCCCTAAACCCGGCGATTCAGCTCGGCTGTCCAACTGGCGACCGATCTCACTTCTATGCAGCGACTATAAGCTTTTTTCGCAGGTTTGGGTTCAGCGTATCAAAAACTTGCTGCCGGATCTCATACATCCTGATCAGACCGGGTTTGTTCCCGGACGGTGGATTGGTGACACTATTGCCAACGTGGAACAGGCCATTATGTCGACATCTCGACAGGGGGGGCCATCTTACCACTTGGCGATGGTTGATTTTTTCAAAGCGTATGATTCGGTGTCGCATGACTACCTACTCAGAGTTCTTTCGAGGTTTGGGCTGGGACCAAAGGCCATGAGCTTCATCACAGCTACGACTACCCACCTCGCAGGCCGAGTTCAGTACAACGGCTGGCTCACTGAACCTTTTCATATTTCCTCTGGCGTTCGTCAAGGCGACCCTCTGGCGCCAGTTCTCTTTACCCTCGCGCTAGAACCACTATGCCATCGACTCCGTGCCTTGCTTCCTGGTCTCTACCACCCGGGTATGCGCCCAATGCGCCTCGCTGTATTTGCGGATGATCTTTCGTTTATCCTGACCTCTCGGCGGGATGCAGAACAAGCCATGGCTTCGTTTGAGGCGTTTCATGACCTCGGCGGGGGCCGCCTCAATGCACAAAAGTCTCTTTTATTTGGGTTCGGCCCTCCGGCCCCTCTATTAACATCCCAACTACTCGAAGTGACAGGGTTTTCGCTGACTGGCCCTACCTTTCGGTACCTGGGTGTTTACATCGGCACGGATGATTTTCGGGATGAATGGGAGAGAACATATCAGTCGGTTATTAAGCGGCTGAATCAACTTCTCATCCGTGATCTTCCTCTTAGAACGGCCTGCTGGACAATAAATACATTTGTTTATTCGAAAATCGTTTTTCTAGATCAGTTTCATCCTGCTCCACCGGCCACTCTCGAGAAAATCCGGAGAGCTGCCAGTCGAAAGATTTGGGGTCGACGTCATCATCACTGGGTTCGGGAAGACTGGCTTCACCTTCCAGTCGACCGCGGAGGCTTCGGATTGTGGAATATTCCAGAGAAACTCTGTGGCGCACGAGCAAAATAGATTTACAAACTCTGCGAGCCATTTTCTCATTTCTGGCAGGATTGTGTCCGCGCATGTCTCATTCAAGAAGCAAACACGCGACCTCTGTTTCTTCCACAGCCCGGCCAAAGTCTTCTACGGGGGGATGCCGATTTCGCTGTTGATTCGTGGGTTCGTTGCGCTCTTTTTCCCGGAGGCTACCGCTGGCAAACAGTCTTACCGGCATCTAAATGGGAAAATGCGCATGCATCCATGACCGTATTACACATTCAGCCGAAGCAGCACACCTACTCTCTCTGGCACATATGCTCTTTTTTCAGCTCTTGCAATTCTCGGCAGTATTCAATTAACATGTAATCCTTGCTTGCCTTTACCAACCTTGAAAAAATCAACGCACCCGGCGTGTCGACTGTGGGGATATCTTTTAACCCGCGTCTGTAATTACTGTAAACACCAGTAGTTTTTGCCGACACTGCTGCTGCATCATTGTGCTGTCTTGACTCCGACGCATATTGTTCCGCAATGGCATGTGCGGGCAACAACGTGGCCGAATGAACCGGCCATCGTGCCACCAATCTCAAAACGCACGACCGCATGCATTGGTTATTCCAATGCTGGGCTGCGAAATCACCAAATTCCTGTTGTTCCTCGATTAGATCATGACCTCGTTGAATTCGGTCAAATTCATGAAAGTCATCAAGGTCATGCAAAAACCTGAGCGGCTTGGCAGCATCAACATCAAGTCGCGAAAAACATACGGGGCAACCTGTGAGTTTGCCACTTTGTTCGGAATTTTTTGCAAATATTTAAGTTGCATTAAGCAAGCCAAACAGAACACATGCCCGCACGGTGCCATTCTAGCTGTCACGGGCGGTTCATCTTGACAAAAAGAGCAAGCACATGATTGACGTATTCTCGACATGATGGCTTGTGAAATGTAAGCCCAAGGCAAGCGCCTATCCGGATTTGTCAAAAATAATTTGTAATCTTGAGACGGTATAACAATGAATCTGTAGGCTGATGTCACGAATTGTGGCGTAATTAGTTCCGATTGTTGTGGTATATTTATCTGAAGTGGAAGATTGGTATCGTCAACATCATGATTTCAGAATCAATAATGGTATTCACATCATGATTATCATCATCATTATGGTAATTGCTTATATTTTCTCGCACATGATTTCTTGATGACCATAATAGTTGTGCCTGTTCGTCCGGAACCACAGATAACGTCGGCGACCGAGATGACATGCTGCCATAAATATCATGTCTAACTTCATGCCTGGCAGTCATGGTTTTACCCACAACCGGCGATACTCTTTCCAGTGATGGCGGAACTTTAACTTGTCCCCGGCATTGCTGCTGCTGTTGTTGTTGCTTTTTGTCTTCGTGACACTTATCTGCTGCCAAGACGCTCGAGATATTTGTGATATTGACATTGACTGTCGACATATTATTGTCAATGGATAAATCCTGGAGTTTCAATACCGATAAACTTTTAAATTTGTTATCTTTTAAATCCTCCTTGTCCTGACCATTAATCATTGCATGATTAATCGGAGTGGTATTGCTTGTCGTTCTTGGTGTTGAAATAATACCTTTTTCCTCTGTAATTGAAGACCAAAACATTTCAGAGCTAGATGCCGCATGACCTGAATGAATGATTGCAAATGATGAACCATTAGCCAACTCATCAGCTTGCAAATCTTGCATTTTTTTTTTTGCTTGATTGTCTTGTTCTATTGAAAAATCATTTTTAAACTGTGTCATAAAAGAATTATCATCACTTTTTAATGACTCATTAACACTTTCTGCGTTGACATTCGCCTGTTTCAGTGTCTGCAAAAAAAAAAAAAGAGAGAAAGAGAAATTAGTTTGTCAATTAACCAAATTTATCGGATATCTCCTAATACATATATTCGTATTAATTATATAATATTCTCGCGTCTAACAATCGAGGTTCTTTCTTTTCTGAATCATGTACTTTGCTGGCTCGTTGCTTTGACTTTCTCGCATACGCATCTGATATTGAAGATGAGATTGTGTCAAAAAAAGAACGGGTTGGTTTGCTTGTCATGTCTACTTAAATGACAACTCTTATTTTCTTATCACAATCGGAATAAATCAAACTTTGATTAACGATTAGATACTTTTATATGATGATGATGATGATGGTTTGAGCTTTACGAACCGAATTATCGCACCGCCAGGTTTGTTTGTTTACTACTCGTCATAACGCGAAAACACGGTTTGATCGGCCATATCATCGCAATAATTCGTCAAAATATATATATATAAATATCTCACAAACATAATAAAAGCCCTCATAAAATAAAAAAAAGGACCGATACCAACCACTTTAATAAAAAAAAATTCTATAACCAGTCTATACCCCCTCGCCTCCCTCCCTCCCTCCCTTAAAAAAAAAAATAAAAAAAAAATACAAAAGCTTCTAATCTTTTTTCTCATACCCTTCCTCCACCACGTCATGCTCGCCCACGATTCTTAAAAATACTTGTTCCAAACTGGCCTGAGACACGGCATAATAAATCACGCCGACCGCATCCTTATCTTGTTCGATTGCTTCAAAAATTTCAGACACGCGAATGTTTCTGTCACCTGTAAGCGCGTTCGTGGTTTGCACGGCCAATTTCACCTGGCCATGATACATCTTATCCTCAATCGTGACCGCATGCCCATTAAACCGGCGCTCGGCCCAGTTAACCACGGCCATCATTTGCTCATCAGTCGCATGCACGCCAGCACGGCATACAAAATGCAAATAATAAGCGTCACCATACCGCTCACGAAGACGGTCACTCGTGCCGACTGCTAACAAGTTCTTGGCCAAAATGCCTGCCCTGGACGCCAGTGCGTCTGCTTCTTCCATCGAGTGCGTGGTCAACACGATGCTTCTGCCCTGCGACACGTTGGCCAGCGTGCGCCACATGATGCGCTTGGACGCGGCGTCCATGCCGGACGACGGCTCATCCAACAACAACACGGTCGGGTTCGCCATCAACGCGATGCCGAGTGACAACTTCCTGCGATTGCCGCCAGACAACTTGGTCGCCATGCGGGTGGCGAACCGTGAAAGGCCGACCGCGCGCACGAGCGCGCTCACGTTGTGCGTCACGTTTGCACCTGTGAGACCGCGCAGGCGGGCATAGAACGTAAGCGTCTCAAGCACATTCATTTGATCAATGGCGTCAAATTGCGGGCACACGCCGAGATGCGTTCGTGCGTGCGCGCGGTTGCGGTTCACGTCCACATCCTCGACATAGACGGTGCCTGCAGATGGCACGATTTCGCCCCGGATCATGTTAAACGTGGTTGATTTGCCAGCGCCGTTGGGACCAAGCAGAGCAAAACACTCACCTTGGGCAACGCCAAACGATACATCCTCGACAGCCACATGCTTCCCAAATTTTTTCGAAAGATGAACCACGCGCAGTCCGTCCGTGCCATCTGGATTCTCCACTCGGTAAACTTCCGAAGCCAAATCGGAATCGCTCGTTGCCAACGAATCTTCACCATCAGGCTGTCTAAATTTGCCACCATTCCATCGAAGCCTAAACCGGCCAGAATCCCACCAGACCAGAATGCCGTAATATGCAACTGCTTGTAAGATCAGATACAATATGGGACCTCCATAAGCTTGAATGTCACCATAATAAGAATATTCCATTTCACCATCACACATCTCGGTAAACAAATTTAATGACAGGAAAAGTGCCTTGATCAGATTTGGCATCGGACACACGATGGCCAATGTAAAATGAACCTGCTTTAGGATCACGTCGGTACGCGTGGCGGGCGCGAACGTGTTCACAGCCAAGTAAGCAATCAGGTACACCAAGAAATAAATGCATTGAAACGCAGCCGTGATTGCGAACGCGGCCAGCTGCGTGCCGGCAATAAGCGAGATCACGAACGCCAGCAAGACTGATGCCACGCCGTACAGAACCATAGTGATAAACAAATAACCTAGCCCGTACCAGTACATGTTGAATATTGCAAAAATGATGACGCAAATAATTGCGCTAATGACAACCAGGACGGCATCGAAAATAAGATATGCAGTCCATAATGGCACGACACGCAGTCCGTTTGAGTAATGCAGTGCCCGCACGTGGTGCAGGCGCTCCATGGTAGGGTACAAGGCTGAGAAAGCAGGGTACGCACCCATGGCAAGACAGAAGTAAATCACAAATTGCAGACTGTCTCCCATAGTAGGGATCCAAGGAAACTGAAACGGTGAGTAGTCAGCCTGGATCAGGACGTTGCCCTGACCTCGCACGTTGTCCAGCACGTTCAACATCAGCGGTCCGGTCACAATGCCGGCACCGTTGACACGAAACGCGATAGTGGCCGGATCAACAAACACGCCGCCGGGATTGACCGTAGAATAATTTGTCTGAATCTCATTCAAAAACTCATCAATCGTGGGAACCAAGGTTAAATTTTGTCTAATAATCTCGGTTATGTTCTGACCCCGCAGTTGGGTGGCGTTAGCAAGACCTTCATACTGCTGATTGGCCACTGCCAGGTAAGGCTCAATATACCCAGCCACGGTTTCACTATCAATTGGCGACGGACCGGCTACGACTTGAAACATCATATCCGCATTTGTAGGAGTTAAATCACGGAAAATTTGCTCGGCCACGTTGTCCTCAATTAAGCATGAGCCGCCTGGATAGTCACGTAAGAAAATCATGGTGACTCCAGCAACAATGATTGGTAAGAAAAAAATTCCCAAAATTGGAAGTGGATGACGACGAGCCACGATTAATCGCTTCCAAATCATTGTCCAAATTTGACCTTTCCAAATTAGACTCTCGCAAAAAATAAAAAAAAAAATTAACGAAACTTACCACGAATGCCAACTAGATTGCCAGCTTTAAGATCAAGGCCGTTGCTATTCTCCAAAAATGGTTTTTCAGTTAAAGAACCTGAATCCGAATCTTGTGAACCATTCAATGCACCATAAGAAGCAAGCTGTTTCTTTTCTAACAATTCATCTTCACCAAATAAGAAATCATTTTCATCCAACAATTCTTGAATCTCAGTATCGGAATCAGCCACAAATTTTAAAAACACGTCCTCCAATTGTGGACCAGATACTCGAAGTTCCTTGTGACCAGCACGTTCAAGTCTCGATACCAACGACGTTACTTGCTTGCCATCCTCAGCTTCGTAAACCGTCTCACGACCGGATCCAGGCATGATTGAGAAAACCCGATATCCGTTCCCGAATCCTTCCTTAAGTTCGACTGGAGAACCAGATGCTTTAAGAACGCCACGGGCGATGATCGCAATATGATCAGACAGTAAATCAGCTTCGTCCAGGAAATGTGTGGTTAAGATAATACTTCGTTGACCACGAGATGCAAGCAAAATATCCCAGATGCGCCGTCGAGATAACGGGTCAAGGCCGGATGAAACTTCATCAACACAACATACTTTGGATCCACCAACAAACATAACTGCCAATTGAAGCTTGCGCTTTTGACCTCCAGATAACGCACCGGATTTAAATTTGCGTTTGGGCAAAAGATCGCATTGTCGTACTAAAGTTTGCACTTCATTCTCGAGTTCACGAACCGAGCTAGCCTTAACCCAACCCCAGATCCGAATGTGCTCTTCCACCGTGAGTTCATCCCAAAGCACGTTCTTTTGCGGGCAGATACCAAGTGAGGTCGAACTTCCAAACCGGATGGTACCTTCAGTCGGGGTTTGAATGCCGGCAATCATTTCCAATGTCGTAGTCTTGCCTGAGCCGTTGGCACCGAGCAGGCATGACAACTCACCGTTCCTAAACGACACGTTGAGATCGTTCACGGCAACCACGGGCGGCAACCTTTTAGCACGATTGAACAATCCGGCAAACGTAAACGGGTGATAGATTTTGGACACGCCACTAATCGTCAGCGCGTTGTCATGATCCGAAACAGCAGCGGCAACCCTGTTGCGGGTGCCGTACAAAACCCGCTCAACCACCATGCCAAGTAAAAAAAACACCGGAACTTGCACGATGGCACCAATCCAAAACACATAAGGCGCGACCGCACCAGTGGGCGGCACCTGGCCGAGGTATAACGGCAGCACTTCGCGTTCAAACCTCGCGTTAGTCTGCATGTAAAAAACGTACGTCATGGGTGGGAACACGATCCCCAAGGCGGCTGCCGTAGTAGCGTCTTCAGGATATAAAGTTGATTGAACCGTGGTCATGATTGCCAGTAGAATGCACACACCGGTCGAGATGATGCCAGACAGCTGAGCTTGCTTGTAAAATTGTGCCAACACTTGGGCCCACGCCACGTTGGCCAAGCCGCTAAGGAAGTGAAAAATAATGATTGTGATGACCGACGTGTTATAAAACATCGTGTTGCCGACCGCGACGCCTAATATGATCCATGACGGCAAGTATAGTGCGGAAAACGACAAGAAGAAGGACAAGTGACGGGCCAACTTGGTGCATGTCATGCTTTCCAGCAAGGTGGATATGCCAAGCTCACGTTCCAACGCAATCACGCCGCACATGTGGTAGATGATGCCAATCATGCCGATGAACATTGCCGGAGACATGTACCTGATCAAAATCGACATGTACCGCACGCGAATGTCCTGCTCGTGTTCTTCTTGACTGCGTGATGTATAAGCAACCACGTCGGGCGCGTCGGTGGTCATATCTAAGCCCAGAATTTGCGAGTCAACAGCCCATTGCACAGGTAAGAGGTAGCGCTCGACGTCACTGGAATGGTCATCCACGTGTACGCCGAACAAGCCGGCGTCGGCACGCAACGTATAGTTGTAATAACCTAGATCAAGATCAAACGTGTTCCATTGCACGGCGCCAATGCAGTTGGATGAGCCGCGCAGATTTTGTCGGCAGGCAACAAGCAGGTCGTTCGGGTCATCGAGTTCAATGACCTGGCTGGGAGGGATGCCGTATGTAACATTCATCATGAATTGCCTGACTTCGGGAGTGACCGTACCATTCTGCATCAAATATACAAAATCACGATCACCAATTGCCTCCGAAAGAGGCTGTATTGGAGCCGGATCTGCCACGCCATACGTGGCGGCTGGCACAAACAGGTTTCTAGCATATCCCTTTTTTTTTCAATCTCAAAGTCAGCAAACAACCATTTTAGCAACAAACAATAACCATTAAATCTAAAAGGATACATACCAAAATCCACATAAAAGCGACAGGAAATATGAATGCTCTGAATAAAGTGGATACCCATGTCCGCCGGAACACAAGTGCGCATTTAGCACTCAATGCGTACGTCTGCCGACCCACTACGGCAGTAGTACTGGGTTCGAACAATGTCACCATGTAATTTCCTTTTTTTTTTTTTTTGATTGATTGTTTGTATGCAGAAACGAATGGCTATCACAAACGAACAGAATACTTTGATGGTTACAAAGGGATAATAGTACTTATACTGCGCGTTCGCTTTTCGCGATAAAAACCAAATTGGGAGAATCCCCCCGACGCTCATAAAAATATAGGTTTGGACTCAGGACGAACGTAGTGAGAGACCAAAATAATCTAAGGCCTCATAAACCCAGTATTTAAATTTTACTGAAAAAATAAAAGCAATAGCTTCATATTTCATCATGTTACTCCGGGCTATAATAATACGTATAGGCTATGTGCTTTAAACATTATTCTTTATCAGCACGTGCTCGCAGTGCAATCTTGCAGATTACAAAAAGCTTATCTTGATGAAAACTGCGATGCATCGCCGACGACATTAATACCACAAAAACAAGTACGTTATATTTTATATCAAGTAAAGAACAGTACATTAAGCTGGAAAAGTCATGTCAAACAATAAAATAAAAATTCAAAACCCCACCAAAAAAAAAAAAAATTTGTAATAGTTAAAAACAATAAAGCCCACACCGTAAACTCAAACAATTAACAAAAAATAAAATAGTACATCTTATACTAAACTGACTAAGTTTTTTGATCAAAAAATTAAAAAAAATTGAATTTTGCTAGGTTAAAAAAAAATGCAAAATTAAAATCCAACTGATGATTCAACTACCTCATTTGAACCATTAGTCTCGATGACATCAAGAAAAGTGAACGGGTCATTGTCTTCAAGAAGTCCCAAATCTCCAAGACCACCGCCAAACAGGACTTCAGTATCATCTAGTTCCATAATATTTGAATCATCAGTGGTTCCAGAAATCACGTCTGCGTCGTCATCAACCGCAAAGAAACTGCTGCGAGAATGCGTACCGAAACCACGTATGCTATTGTCAGTAACAACGCCGTGTAAAAGATTTGATGATTTCCTGTCCGAACTGCCAACGGTAGCATGGCCCTGGCCCACGACAACGCCCTTGCGTACTAAAAGTTCGCGGCTGATTATAAAATCTGTGTCATCATCCTCATAAGAATTCTTCTCGGCTGGAATCGTTATCGAAGCAGGCTCTGACGCGCTGCGATTTAACTGAGTGGCACCTGTAGTAGATGCATGTTCTGACGACGATGACAATTCTGTGGAAGGCAATCTTGCCGTGCTAAGTTTTGAAGAGGCAGACATGGCAAATAATTGATGTAACGGATCCTTCTTCTTATTGGGATCAATCCTTGAGCCAATTTTTGGGCCTACACTTATGGCTCTACCTTGTGATTTGGACTCGCGGTGCACTGAGGCAAACAGGAGTTCGTCATCGTCGTCATCGTCGGCGTCATCAAGTTCATCAAGTTCATCATCGTAATCATCATCACCACTGCTTGCCATATTCCGAGACGATTCTTCCGAGTTGCCGGTGATGAGCCTGTGAATCATATCAGATATTTCAGATTCGACTTTTATGGACGCTGAACTACTACTACTACTACTATTGCTACTGCTGTAGCAAATATTGCTGGTTGTGGATAATGGTGAATCTTCATCGATAACTATGCTTGATATGGCGGTCGAAGTTGTCGAGTCGCTTAGATATGTCGAGGACGATGACATCGATGACGATGACGATGACGACGCCCGATCTAGCCGGCGCCGAGCGGCTATAGACGCTGCCGACAACGAACTACTAGAAGAAAGCGAATCATGGTCGAATAAAGAGGAAGGCAGGTCAGTGTTTGAGCGCCACCAGAGGTCGGGACTGGAAGTGGAGGAAGAGATTGTTGAAGACAGGGAAAACGCATCGGGCGGAAGAATGTTGTCGACCGAGCCAAACCCACCGGCGGAGAACTTTGGCGAAAATGGTGCCAGGACATGATGAGGGATGGAAATGCCGGGACGGGACGTTGTGATGTCGAGTGCGGCGGGTAGAGAGGCGGTAGTGGCTGCTTGCTGATTGTCGAAGTGGGATGTGGCTAGTGTGGGAGCTAAATGTGAGAACGTTTTGTTAGCAATGTTTTGCCTACAAAAAGAAAGTGAACGAGTAGTGAAGAGAAGTAATTGGAATGCGAGTAGTAGATGTAAAACCAATTGTGATCGAGGGGCTTGAGTATGGCCGATCTGAAGAAGGAAAAAAAAAAATGGCACGCGACCATTATGCGAGATCAAGCAAGAAAAAGAGATACCCCGCCTCCCAAAAAAAAAAAGAAAAACAAAGTAAAAACAAAACTTACTCTTTGCTTTTCTTCGTTTTTTGAGACTAGCAGCGGTTGCGCCGGAGATTGTAGTCGTGGTAGCAGATGTGGCAGCGATCGCAGCGGCAGGGTCAGATTTGGAATTTGAAGGCGCGGATGAGCCAGGCACGGTGCGATCTGGCGATGCTCGTTTCTTTGCCTTGCTTCTGGAAGATGACGGCCGAGGCGGTAACGTGATTGTGGTGGAGCCGGCAAAAACGGATGACGCGACGGAGCCGAGTACATGCGAACCAAGTTTGGAAAAGGCAGACGTGGACGATGAAGAAGATATTGATGAAGATGGAGATGGTGAAGACGAAGATGAGGAAGAAGAAGATGATGAAGATGAAGATGAAGTTGAAAGTGATTTGTGAGTGAGACCAGGCCTTGCATCGCGAGCACCGGCAGGAGCACTTTTTATTGAAGTTGTAGTGGTGGTTGAGGTTGTAGTGGTAGATGTGTTTGCAGCGGCCAGCGTCGGTTGTGGGGGTCGAGGAGCAATTGCCGGCGGTTTGGGCAGAATCGGACGCAAGGCCGGCCTTGCCTGCGGCTGTCGAGCCGGTGCCGAAGTAGCAGAGGCCGCGACCATTGCGACCTTGTGAGCAGTCAAGAACAAAAACGAGCAAGAAGACGAGTTCACGGTTGTCCTCGGTGTCGACGTGGGATTTGTGCTATTTTTTTTTTGTATATATAAGCTGGCACAAACAGGCTTCCGGCCCGCGGTGGAAGACACAAACAAACAAGGTTTGGACGTCTGGGGTTGGGGTTTGTCCCAAGGTGGAAAAAACGCCCGCGCTAGGCCTGGACGGGCTTAGTGGCTACTGGCCGCTTGTTCGCATGGGCCCGCTGGGCCGGCCGGACTCCGGAAACGGCCACTGTCACCCGAAAGAGCACGTGCCGTGCGCATTATGTAATGCACAGCAGCCCTAACCACCGAGGCACAGAGGATCTTCAAACCCTCACCGACGGCGGTTCGCATCATCATCATCTTTACTCAATGGCTTCCAGACCGAACTTGCTGCTATTGTCTCGCACCCAGACACGACCGTCTCGAGTGTTTGCCCGCGCAGCCAGGGTATTGGCCGATCACTACCCGCTCGTCTCGGCAGCCTCGATTTCGGCCACGCCGCCGCCGCCGTCGTCGTCGTCGTCGTCGTCGTCGTCGTTTGCCGCCGTGCGATGGGTCAGTAACGACGTAGCCGAGCGCTATCGTGATAAGCTTGAGCGTCACATGAAACAGTACGATTCTATTTTCATATGCATTTTACCCTCTTTGTCTTTTTTTTTTTTTCTGACCGGCTTTTTTCCACAGGCAAGGCGTATCTACGCTTGAAGAGCTCAGGGCAAAATACCAGGCCGACATCAACAAGGTCAAGACTGCCAACAAAGTGCAGCCGCCAACCGCGGTAGAAACCGGTGCAACAACTCCTCCTGTGCCGAGCATACCCAAGATCCCAGCCGAAAAGGCGTTCAAAACGTTGTCGTCCTATATCGACGTTGACGCCCTGAGCAAGCATTCAAATCGCAAGGAGATTGAACTTATCTGGCGGGCCAGGCATGTGAATGATTCTTCGTCACTCTGCGCCGTGCTTGACAGGGCCGTGCTCGACAACATTAAGCGCACGGCTCGCAAGTACCCGCTGTTTGTCCTGCCATTGCCTCGAGACCGGTCCCAACTTGACGATGCTGACGGCGTCGGCACCGAGATGCATCTGCTGCAATGGAGCTTTCCCGAGGAAGACACGGTACATTGCATCATCACGTCGTTGCTGGAATACAAGACCCACGTCGAATTTGCCCGGCCACACACGACGATTATTTTCCACGCCGAATTGGCCGATTCGCATGATATTGCGCTCATGAACGGCACGGTCGACCCGGACTTAAACGTGTCCGTGGTGGACGCGCACATCCTTGTGCACGGATTACAAAAATTCTACAACATTGATGCTACCACGTCTGCCGATGTCAACGTGAACGCAGCCCGCCGCTTGCGCATGCTTGAAGATTTCAACCGCGGTATTGGCTTCGACGTGAACGCTATCATTCAAGAGACCGAGCGGGTCGACTAGGTCGTGCCCCACGCGCTTACTTTTTTGTTGTACGTCTGCACATGTACATAGCTAATTCATGCATTCGTAAAATATCGATAAGGCCAGGAACCGTGCCTTGCGAGCCACATGAGGCTGAGCAAACTAATCAATCGCGTGCAAAAATGTAAATAAATAATCCAAAAAAAAAAAAAAAACCTAAACGCGCGCACAGAAACGGTTACTTTACATTACTTTGAATGTACCACTTTTTCCCCTTTCATTTCCTTGCGCCGGTCCTTTTTTTTTGTCGTTTTTCTTTCGAGTTGAATGTCAACAGCCTCAGAAAAACAATTAGCTAAATACGTTTCAAGCTCGGACGGCACAAGAAGAAGAACAACAACAAAAAACAACAGAAATTATAACACTCGCAGGAGCACAGCCGTTATATTTTCTCATCAAAAAGTACTCAACTCGTCAGCTGCTTTCTGCCCTTGCCCCTTTTCATCCTTGGTGTTGCTTTTGGTCAAATGCTCGCGTCCATTCAAAGCTTCTTTCGCGGATCATCAGGCCCGGTTGCGACAAAAGACAGGATTTCGTCTTCGTCTTCGTCGTCTTCACCGTCCTACAATCCTTATTTTTCTAACGTCGACCTCCAGGCATCCCTGAACGTGTCATCGTCCTCAGCATCATCCGCGCATCACCTGTCGCTACCGACCCCTGTTTACTCGCCCGGCATGCGCACGTTGTCAACCGCGTCCCTGGCGCATTCAGTCGCGTCCTTGTCCTCTTCTACTTCTTCTTCGCCTTCGTCAACCGGTGCTGCAGCTGGTAATAACGGCCAACTGCATGAACCAGGCCAAGCTCCACATCACAATATTCAGCTGCAAGATTTTCGCGATGGCTTGCCGCCTGCACCTCCGGTAGAACTGTCATGGAAGCGCATCGATCGATGGGCGGAAAAAAATTATCCTGAACTGTTTGACCAGTTACTCGACCCCGCATGGCCTGCTGATCTATTGCAACTCGAACGTGCCACCGACGTTGCATTGCCACATGACGTGCGCGCCTCATTTTTAATTCATGACGGCCAGGAAGAAGGTGGCAAGCCCTGCGGCCTGGTATACGGCATTGCCTTGCTTGGCGCTGAAGAAGTCGTGGCCGAATGGGCCAAATGGCGCGTGGTTGCCATGTCACTCGAAACTGCCTACGATCCGGCACTAGATTCTATTTCTCGGCCGCCGCTGCCGTCTTCATCATCATCATCTCCAACAGCGGCTGGCAATTTAAACCGTGCAGGTACTACGCGATCGAAACAACCCAAAAACGATTTTATTAACCATCAATCTTCCGTGCCAGATGGTGCGATTCAACCTGTGTATGCCAGCACGGCATGGCTGCCGTTGGCAAAGGATTTTTGCGGCAACAACATTGGCATTGATTTGGCACCTGGCCCCACTGGTACTTGGGGACAAGTCATTTTGTTTGGTCGCGAGTTCGACCGCAAATACGTGATTGCCCGGTCATGGGCTCATTTCTTGGCCGGATTTGCCGATGATTTGGAAGATGGCAGATGGAGCGTGGATGAGGATTCCGAGGAAATGTGGTTCGTTAGTCATGGCAAGATGTACGCATATTTTGACGTGCTCAAGCGACGGGTCGAGCGGTCGGTCGCGCGTGTGAGACGCGAGGAGGTATCGGCAGCAGCGGCCACACAAACGTCAAATCAGCATGCAATCAACAAAAAGCAAAGACCCGGTCCCTTAAATCTGGGGTCATCAGGCTCGCAATTGTCGCTGCAAGGTCTGCGCAGGGCTAACGAGAGCACGACTTCATTTTCGCATTTGCTCGGCCCTGCATCACCTGGCATTATTAGTGCCCGGCTACCGAGATCAGTTCGAGGTCCTGCAGTTACGGCAGGCCAGCAAGTACGGTCACGACCAGGTTCGTCACCAGATGATGAGCAATCGCGACAGCATGAACTTGAACAAGAACCACGACAATCTCAAGAAGGAGAAGAGGAAGAAGAGGAAGAGGAAGAAGAAGAGGAACTGCATGAACAAGTTAAAGACAATAATGACCAACACGATGACAATAACGATCAAGATGAATTACAACCAGTCGTGGTTGAATCTCAAGAAGACGCGCAACCTGAACTTGCTTTGGAATCATCAATAGCAATTAAAGGCGAAAGCAATGATGAGTTACGAGTTTCAGCACATGACGACAACGAAGATAACGGCGACGGCGATAACGACAGCAGTCGCGAATATGAATCTAATGAAGTTAATGAATTGAACACCACCACCACACCAACAACAACAACAACAACAACAGACCAACGATAATAATATTACGCATTAACCGATTCAGCAAACCGAATAAATAAGAAATAAAATTTATTTTTTTTTACTTGTTGCTTTTAGTTCATTTTTTTTTTGTTTTGTGAAACAATTAAGGGGAATATGGGGTGTTCTTTTTTTTTTTTTTTTCCATTTATATTTGTATAAATCAATTACTATATCTACCAGAGATTTTTCATAGGTTGTTGTAATGATTTACTGCGGGTTGGATACGTGTTTGTATTATTTTATTTTTTTGCCCCCCTTAAATAGTTCTAGTTTTATATTAGTTTACCATGTTTATTATTTATTCACATGAATGTCGAACGAATCAAAAATTGGTAACAGTTTTTAACGCGAGGGCAGTGAAATAATTTCCAACAATTTATATATCAACTACGAAAAAGCGTTTAAATTTTTTATATAAAAAAAAAATTAATAATTGTCTATGTGTAAGAAAAACAATAGTATATATATATATATATATAAAGGAGCCGAAGCGGGTTATGGCTTTTACTGAATAGAACGGAAAAAATCCATGCAAGCAGTAAACACGACGAGCAAGATGCCACCACCGGGACCGAGTCGCAATACCTTGGGCACGAATCCTTTATACAACGCACCCACGCCTTCTTCCCTTGCCACCGTGATTACGGATGGCCAGGTCCAGTTATATTTCTGCGCGACACCTTCGATCCGAACCGTGTTTTGAATCCGACTCTTGATCACGTCCGATGGCGTGTTCAAAATCGTACCTGCCGTGCCACCGATCGAACCTGCGATCAGGTCGTTCGTGGTTTGCCCGCCGGGCACGTCGGCTGCGTTTGGCAACAATGACCTGATCTTGAAGATCACTCCAAAATAGCCAGCATTCCATAAAATGTGACGCCATAACGTGGCTTCCAATCCGTTGTATAATGCCAACGGGCCCTCGTTCTTGATAATCTTAACCGCACAATCAAACGGTGATTTGTACTGTGAGCCAGAGTTTTTATCTTGCAACCTAATCTTGACTAATTCGAACGGCACCACGACAAATGATTCCGTGGCACCAGCAGTGGCACCGGTCAAGATCGATAACGGCTGCGACATTGAACTGACACCAAAAGCGGATCGGTAAACTTTCCCCCATTCATCATTGGCAGCGAACTTGGTAGCACGCTTGGGCGCTTCCATTAAGATGGGAGCCGTGATGCCTCGATAAAGTCGCGATGCGCCCTCGTTGCGGATAATCTTTTTAAGACAGTCAAGCATGCCACTGTACGCCTCACCGGATTCGCCCTTGCCGACCTGCAGCTGAACTCGGGTCTTGACCACATCGAGCGGATACATCACCAGGATCTATTTGGCATCCACGCATCAGAACTAAGCACGATTATACCTTCTAAACCACCGAGTTAATAATAAACTGCATACCTCAGATACTCCGGCAATGGCACCAGAAAAAAACTGGTATCTAAAAGGAAGACCTAACCATTTTAATAAATTTTTTTTTTTTTTTTTTTGTGTAATTTGACATTTAACAGCATTGACGTAAAACTCACTCTTCTTGTCGTTTGCGGACATTTTTGTTCTTTTCTTTTAAATATATGTAGCTAATATAGTTGATCTCTCCCTTTTTTTTTTCCTTTTCTGATTTGTTTGGCTGTTGCAAAGTAATTAGATGAAGATAATAATTTAATCCTTGGCCCTCGCAATTCACGGTATATAAATACAACATACACTTATTTTAAAATATTAATATTAAAATCCTTAGAAGAAGAAGAAAAAAAAAAAAGAGCGAATATATATATTAGACCTCCGAGATATATATCGGGAGGGGGCAGGAGCGTTATTATGCTATAAATTAAGTTTTCGAGGAGTTGCGGAGCGGGATTGTACTATAACTTTAGTACTTACTGACTATAACGATAATAATGCGCGAACAAGCGTAAACAGAATTTCAAAATCCGCTTTTTTTGTTTTTAAATTAAATTGGGCACTGGGCGGCTGACTTATACGTTCGTTACCATTTGGTTAGCAGGGGAAACCGGGTGGACGGGCCCGCCATTTGAACCGGTATTTTGCCAAAAAAAAAACAAAAAAAAAATATCAAAACTATTATTTGTTTATTGCTGGTACTGCCGATTGTCAACATTGTTTTTGAGATTGTTGTCTCCACTATCTGATACATGTCGGACTTGACACGGTTTAGAATTCTGGTAAACTCATTCATTACAAACCAATCGAGATTGCCACGGCTTAAGCCCTTCTGCGTTACAGCAGATTTATTATTGTACTTAACCATTGTTCTTTTTCTAAACCCAGACGGATGAATGCCCCTATCTTTTGAAAATAATAATGAAAACAAAGTGAACTCGCAATAGTTTTTATTTAATTCCTAAATTACTACATGACTGTGCTCTTCCGTCCAGGCATCCGGGTTTTAATCTATACATGAGATTTCATTAATTTAATCAATTCGGTTAAAAACAAAATTGATTGATTCAGGATCGTAAGTGCAATGCTGAGCCAATCAAATTCGATCTTGTCGGGGTAATATATCTTTCATATATTTCACCACTCATCATTGAAGCGATATAGGCATATATATATATAAATAAAAAAAAAGAAAATCAAAGAAGAAAAAACCGTGCGAATGCTTTTCTAATTAGTCGTACTTTATAATAAACGCTTTAAACAATGGTATTATTATTGATCATACGTGTTGTGATGACAGATTGCAAATCAGTGCCAAAAAAAAAAAATTGGAATCTTTAGATTGTTGAATTCATAATTAAACTTGATTTTATTATGTCAAAACTATGCAATTTGCCCAATTTCCTTAGTACTTAACTCCTTTTAAAAAATCTCATAAACACTTCAACACTAAAAAAATAAAATAATCAGTCCGCTTCCCGCTTCATATTGGCACAATGATGATTTACTTGCATGTAGCCAACATGCCAGATAATACTCCCAGTAATTGCTGGTTCTCACATGCAGCCGCTACCCGTTCCTTGTCGTTTAATTGCTTGTTGACTTGTGATTCACTCTGATGCGTGCCTTCCTTGACCTTAATCTCGATCCTGAACCGTGCCGGCAGGCATCGTTGCAACCGCACCCTGATGCCCAGCCCGATCAACGTGGCCAACGAGCAATGCGTGATTGTGGGCGTGATTGCAATCACAACTCTTGTCACGGCGGTCGCATGCTTAGCCGATGATGACGACGACGACGGCACGATCGTGATGTCGGGCTTGTTAACCACCGCCAGTTGGCCAAGTGTGAGTGGATGCTCAGGATCAGATATGGTTGAAATTAAATCTGCATTAATAAAAAACCAAAATAATTAGTAACTTGACCAAAAAAAAAAAATTAACCGTGCAATAGATCCCTTCAACATACCGTAAATTTCTTGCTCGTCAATTAGTTCTGTTGTGATGACATTCTCATCGTCATCGTCATCACTGCTGCTATTACTATCTGACTCATCCGTTGTCAATCCCGGGACTTGTTCTTCCACTGCATCTTCGTCATCGTCATCCAGCAGCAACAAGGAAGACCAGGACGGCAATGCGCCATGCTGCGTGGTGATGGTGGCTGCGGGGGTGTTTAACGGGATAACCTCATCTAATGCTGATCTGGGGAAGTTTTGCTTAACTTCAACTTGCAAACTTCGTGTTGGCAGGTCTTCTAATGATAAAACTTTTGGATTTGCGTTAATAGGTTCTGACATTTTTTTTTTTGTTTCTCCTGATAAATTGCAGTATACATTGCGATAACGAATTTGACTATTTTTTTTTTTCAATTCGTCCGCACTTACGTAATCATAATTTCGTCTCTACATAAATGAACTTTGTATTGTTCGTTTTACATGCGTGCAACAAGAGATGGATAACACATCGATGTTTTATTAAACAATTTTTTAACCTTTATATATGCAACAATCATTGAATCAAGTGTCTAAGGACGCGGGATTTATGACGAATGAGGTGGCTTGCTTTGTTTGACCTCTGCTGCTGCTGGTCCGCGTCGCCTGCCATGCTTGCTTGCAATCAGTTCACTTTCCGTGTACGACGGCGGCGGACTGTCAATCATGACACTGTTGTGATGCACATGTCGGCGGCTAGCATGATTGTGCCACCAATTGCGAACGAACGGACACGTGTTGTTCCAGATTCGTGCTCCCACCCGTTGCGCCTGCGCCCGTAGTGCCACAGTAGGGCACCATGCTGACGACGACGACGACGACGACGACGACGACATTGTCGTTTTGGCTTGCGCCTGCGCAAGTACCAGAGCTCGTGATTGTGCTTGGTTGGCAGCCAGCGTCCTGGCCATCCAGGTCAGGTACATTTTGGTCGCGAAAAAGCATAGACACGCGCCAGCCAGGATCGTGGTCACGAACGCGGTGAAAATAATGGACGGAATAAATAATAGTGAGATGCCTGCCCATGCCGTGGTTGACCGTGACACGGGGGACATGACGATGATGTGGATGCTTGCTTGTATCTAACTGACGCGTCGAAATATATTGCTTTTCCAAAAAAAAAAAAAAAAAAAAAAAAGACCAGAAATATGGCGACTATGAATGAGCGCTTAATGACATTGTTGATAATGTGACTTGCTGGCAATTTCAAAAAGGTTCTGTATGTATCTGAATGTAAGAGAGCTCCGAAAAAAAAAAAAAATTAAAGGAATGTAGAATTCCTTGTCAAATTTTCCTTCCACTTGACTGTACGTGAATATCATTAAATAAACCCGGTTTGCGGGGAAGGAAAGTTCGGCCGCCGGGTTTTGCCAATTTAAGTTTGGCCCTCGCCGAGAGGCAACCGAAGCAGTGCTTTTGATTTTGACGTTTCAATGAATTGTTGACATCCTAGCCATGGTCACGACTACAAGATCCACGTACGAGCACATACTGGACCTCAACCCACGTCAAGTGAAGTCTCTTGTTTAAATCATACAACGTTAGCGTTTCATCACATCCCATATCTTGACTATAAATAACTCCGTACAAATTAGGCTCAAGCCGGAACGCGCCACCAACGGATGATGATGGCCCAAAGCACTGCCCTCCTTTCTCAACGCGTAAAAAAAAAAATCTCTGCTTATATTGTGTGGGACAATAGCATATATATAAATTTTCTTTTTTTTTTTTGTGAGGGTTGAAAATTGATGGCGGCAATCTCGAGCCAAATTGAGAACCTGCCAGGGTATGGCTATGTCATGGATGCGTGGAATGAGTTTGCAGATGAAAAATTACAAACAAAAGGTTTTGTTTTCCCAGTTGACTTATATTTAAACTTGATTGGTTTTTGTTAATATTTCATGTTTTTGCATGTTTTGCCAACGCAGACCCATACTTTGAAGAATTGCCGGACGGATCAACCAGGCGACGTCAAGTGCCCGAAGGCACAACCCCGTCCGACGCTGCCGTGCTTAAGCACATCACCAGCACGGCATGGAAACATGATCGATGCTTGTGTGGCTGCTTTTGGGCTGATTGGGGGATCGGCCAGGCACCATTGATCTCGATCGTGCCCGTGTTCGGGCCGTGGATCATGTACACGATGCACCTGCGGTTAAATCGCATGGCCGAAGACTTGCAAATTCCAACATCATTGCATGTCAAAATGACGGCAAACGTGACGTTTGATTTTTTGCTTACGTTGGTGCCCGTGCTCGGTGCCGTGTTTAGTTATCTTAATGCATGCTCGACCAGGAACGCGGCCCTGGTGCACACGTTCTTGGTCAAGCGGGGGAAAGAAAACCAGGCTGTAAGTACCGCACGTGTACATATGCATATGTCATTATTGCGGTTTTTTTTTTTTTTTTTTTGTGGTTTTACAGGGCTGTTTACTTACGTTTGTTCAGGCACTCGGCCAGTACACGGCAGTGGACACGAGGTACATCCCACGTTCACAGCAACAGCAACAACAAAGATCGACTCACCAACCAGGGCCCATACCTAATCCTGCCCCACAACGAAGTGGTAATAATCAATCATTAACGTTCGCAAGGGTTGAACCGTCGTCCAAGACCAAAAACGGCGGAAGAACTGGCGTGATGGAATCCGGCGTGCGATAAGCTCAATCAAAATTTAAAAAAAAAAAAAAAAAAAATACACAGTCATGTATTGAGTGTAATTATTGTAACCGCATAACTATGAATCAAAAAAAAAAGTTATAAACATAACTAATTATTCGTAATTGTCAATGTATTATTTGCTCTCGCCCGTCAAAAGTTTATTTTGGGGAATGGCTCTTCGCGATGAGATATGAGTTTTGCCTGCTATCAATTATTTGGGTCAGGTATATAAAAAAAAACATTGAATAGTTTCGGCCATTTTCCTTCATTTTTCCCCCCCTGGAGCTGGCGCATTCTTCTTACCAACATCATTTCAAAGTAATTAACCCGGCAGGCAGTTAATTACCTATTGCCTGTTCCATCATGGGAAGACCGGTTTATCGTTCACCTAGTCCGGTACCTGCACCCACGGACGTGCTAAAATGTGTAACAACTGGCAGCAGGATTTGTTCTTTATCATCTGGTTCGCGGTTGAACTTGAACCACCACTACCTTGCCCGCCGACGGCAAACTTTGTTGGACGCCGAAACGTCGCTGGCACATTCGCCTGAATATCAACGATCATCATCATCAGCAGCAGCAGCAACAGCGCATCACCACAATCATCATCATAATCATAATCATAATCATAATCATGGTCCTACTCAGCACAACCGCATGCCGGGTTACGCATGGAATTGGCGGCCATCACGGCGGTCTCCGGAAGCGCATGCTGACAATGGATCATCCGGATCGTCGTCACCAGCTGAAGATAACGCGGCGCCGGTTATGTTGTCGTTGCGGCCGTCGTCGGTGCTCTCGTTTGAAGAGGCCGAAGCACGCAGGCGGGCACTCCGGCGTCGTGCCGGTGCCAGTGGTGCCAGTGCCAGTGCCGGTGCTGCCACTGGCATGCATGCAATCAGGTTCTCGCCGAGAACGACGCAGTTGCTGGCACAACTGGAATCCCGGTCCCGTGCTGCGTCGTCACTACCGTCTATGCACTCATCGTCAAGCAACATGACGTCCGGCTCAGCCGCGTCCGCAACAGTCATGTCCGATTATATCATTGGTGGGTTGGGTGATCGGCAACGAAGCCTGAGTCCCACGAACGCGACCGCTGATGACGATGACGACGATGAACGGCAACAGGCAATCATTTGGGCATGTGACAACGGGGATTTGTTATAACAGGATGCTGCTTGCATGAAATTGGATGGGTATGGTTGCCAGCATGTATTAGATGTATAATATATATATATTTTTAGACAGTATATATAAACATAATACGATGGGTTATATAGTGGTGCAATCTTTCCATATAATGAATGTATATTACATGATCAATGATCTGGGCCTATTTTTTTAATGTATATATTCACAAATGCTGCAATAACACCTGCAATATAACAACACATTTAACAAAACGAAACCTTTCCCAAATTTTATAAAAAAAATTTTGATGTCCTTTTGTTTGCATCTCCCGTTTAAAACTGGAGGGCCTGTCCCTTCTGCTTCTTGTCACCACCAAGTTCGAAGTGCTTGCATCTCTTCAATGGCAGCTGTGCCTTGGTCTTGCAAACAGTGCATTCGAGTCTGAGAACGACCTTCTTGGTGGTTTTGGCCTATGAACGCTAGTTAGATCAACAATTATCAACCTATATTCATTGCGGAAATATTATACCTTCTTGTGGAAAACCTGCTTAGTCTGACCACCATAACCGCTCTGCTTACGATCGTAACGACGCTTACCCTGGGCGTACAGTGAAGCCTTGCCAGCCTATACAAACATGCGTAAGTCAAAAAAAAAATTCTTGTCGTTTGCCCAAACACGATATTTGCATGCGATTAAAAAAGTCCAAACCAATGTTCGAACCCCTTAAAAAAAAACTTGTTGATATCTGACATGTCGAGACCGGTCTGAATGCGGGCAAAAAAAAAAATAAATAAACAAATCGAATCTGATCATACCTTGTACTGGGTAACCTTGTGCTGGGTATGCTTGCGGCACTCTTTGCCCTTGCAGTATGTTCGTCGAGTCTTGGGGATGTTAACTATCGTCATCACGTTAGCAAGTGTGCCATCAACCCCAGGCAAGTTATTTATCCATAGTCATCATTCATCACGATCACTGTAAATTAAACTGCCCATTCGATTCCAAACATACCCATTGTGTCTGTGAAGTAAACGTCTGTTGTCGATAGTTCCCTTACAACAAGAAATGTCCAAAAGCGTTAGTCAACGACTGTGTTGTCGCATCCGAGGCGAAAACGAAAACCAAACCCCAAGAACGCAGTCGCGCGCGTGCTTCCTGCACCATTTTGGGCGTGACTGCGTTATTTGACCTAATTCACGAGATTTAGGGCAAGTCGCTTAAATTTAACTCCATCCGGTTAGGGCTACAGTGGATTGTTAAAATATGGAGCATGATCACTTGTAATTTATACCGGTACATGTTAATCAAACCAAAAAAAAAAAAATAAATAAATTATATGTATTTCAAGTTTATATTTCATAACTTTTCCTTCACGTCATGTTCAAGATTATACTTTTCATCCGCGCTGGACACGCTTTGAGCTTCAACACCATTCAACACAGTGATCTGTTCTTCAAGATCTTTCTCCACAATTTCATGACCTGGTGCTTTGTAATTGCCCGGTCCCGTAAAATCGATCGCATCTTCAGTATCAACGGCAAGGCCGTACTTGTTAATGACGCGTCCTTTCATGCGAGCTTCCCTTTTGGACATGTACGCCATGAACAATACACCGCAAGCTTCCAAAAACAAAAGACCGGTCGTAATCTGATAACCGACGGAGTATTTAGGTGCCTTGTTGGTAGGGAATATGACAACCGGAAGCCAGGCATTGAATCCATACGATATTGTTGAGCCAACAGCTGGAAGCATGCCTCTCATCTCGGCATCATCCTGAAACACCTCGGCAGACCACGTCAGCATCATTCCCCAAGTCGAGTAGCCAATATCGGGGCAAAAAAATGCAAACATTTTGGCCTTGTCAGGAATGTTCCAGATGGCAAGGAGCAAATTCCCCAAGAAACACCAACTGACGGCATGAAGAATAAACGGCCATCTTAAACCGATCCGATCAGAAATATTCGAAGACATAAATCCGGTGAACAGGGAAATTGCATACCCGCCAGTAGGAATAAGATTCACTTGTTGAACCGAGTATTTTCCAAGAGCGTCGAGCCACAGAGTAAAATATCCAGTGGTATCGCAAATATTGAACAAACACCACGGCCACAAGAAGCCATACGGACGCCAAGTGGAAAACATTTTTATGACGCGCTTGGTCGTTAATTTCCGAGGTGCTTTTCGTCCTACTTCTTCCATGCGAACGTAACTGTATTCTTTTTCTAGTTGTGATAAGTAAACGGCGCGAGTGTTGACCGGGAAGTCTGGAATCGAATAAAATCCAAGAACCGCGATCGGAATACCAATGATACCATCAATAATAAACAACCATTGCCAACCTTTAAAACCGGCAAGACCGTTCATGGATGTGTAAACTCCGGCTTGAATGTATCCGGAAAACATGGACGCGATAGCCCATGCTGCGTCATACAATTGCATCCGTTTTGATAATTCTGATGGCTTATACCATGAACCCAGAACCATAGCAAGACCGGGATACGCAACAGACTCAAATATTCCAATTAAAAATCGAATACCATAGATCTACAATTATATTAGCATCAAGATTGTTTGATCAATTCAGGAAAAAAAAAAGTCATACAGGTTTGGGGCCTTTGCAGCCAGCAATGGACATCACAAGACCGGACCAAATCAATTCACATAACGGAATCCATATGGATGGGCGCACGCGGTTAAGAATAAACTGAGATGGCACACAGCCAACGAGATAGCCAATATTGAAAAACGTGGTAAACAAGTTTCGTTCGTTGCCGTACAAGTGCAGATCTTGCTTCATGCCTGACACAAACGCGTTGCCGATATTGGAATTATCCAGGGTTTTGATAAAGAACGAAAGTAATGCATATAACAAAATGTTTGCATCAAGCTTCTGCATGTATCTGCGCTCCTTTGGCGGCAATCTGAATGTATCCCAAACTTGGCCAAATGTTCTTTGAATAAAATTTGGCTTATAGTTGATATCACCGTCAATGAAAATTTCGAACTTTTCTTGAACTTCATCGCGAGTCCAGTTGCCAGATCCGCGTGAGCGTAAATCACCCTCAGCATAGCTTACAGTGTTGGCAGCACTGATAAGCTTTAATGGGTTAATCATTATAACTGCGTAGAAAGATATCGAATAAGAAAAGAAGGTATTAAACCACCCTGAATATAGCTCAGTTTTTCATAAACTAATAAGAACTGGGCAGCTATGGTATTATTTATTTATAAGCCTTTTTCCGCCAGCGAACGGAACATGTGTGGGCGGAGTATCATGGTCATGATAAGACAAACTTTTTTCAGTTTTTCTAATTCATTAGTAAAAAAAAACTGTTGATTGCCCAACGAGCCGAGAACAGAAGAGCATGGACCACCTCGTTCACAAATGATAAGTGCCAGGAAAGAAGGCCTTTGCGGTGTGGAAACTGTTGCGCAATGAAAAAAAAAAGGTTTCAGGTTCACGGCTCCATACGAATCACGAGATGTACTACTGGCGTGTTTGTATTAATTATTTGGTTGTTTTTCTTTTAAAAAATAATGTACTGCGTATTTCAATTTTCATATCACTGACATTTAAATATTCTGATAGCAAGCTTTCTTTGCTGACAACCGTGTGTTGCATGCTGCTTCGCACTATATTTTTTTTTGCCAATGAAGCCGGTTGTACTGATTGAATGAAAGCGTTGGTTGCGCATGGGGAAACGTGCGGCGGCTTGGCGTTCAGTGTGGGCCATTTATGATTATCAAATTTGTTTAGCTCAAGCACGATAAGGGCCGATTACGACTATACTATTATTACAAAATAATAACGTGGTCCAAGTTAATTAATTAAAAAGAACTCCCTCATACGCCGATTTAATTAGTGGGCATTTTTTTTTTGGAAATTTTCTATACATTTTAATTATGTATATGTAGTTACAAGATTGTTGTCGCATTACAATTTCAACCACACTTAATATTATTGATTAGGAGTTGCCGGCGGAGGCGTTTTTCATTGCAGGCAAAATGTGGCCGCCGGTGAGTCAGGGGAGGTGGGTTAATCTGCACGTCGTCATTCCAAGAACCATGCAATGTTTAATTAAGCATACGCCTGTATAGTTATAAGCAGTTTTGCTCTTGGTGAAGCGGATAAATCCGCTTTGAATTAAAATTGTGATTGCGGTGAGTTGGTTAGCGCTTATCGTGTTTAAAGTTCTGAATCTATGGCATGCATGTACTGTGTATTAACTCGCCATTTCATGGGGGCTTTGCACATGCAATCAAGCAATTATAGGCCAACGAGCTTGGTGTCTTATCAGCAACAGCCTAGATATTTTATATTAACTTCTATATGATTTTCCAGTGGGTAATAAAAATGATCCCCAAGGGAAGTATAGGCGATGAAAATAAGGTGTTACAGCGCATGCTAGATTTACCTATCGATACCTTTCGGAGGTACAATGTGTGACAGGGCGCGTAGGATCGCGGCCTGTAAGTCCAAATATCAGTAACTAAGTGGATTCAATTAAGTATTTACATGTACAAACCTGTAAGTCCGAATATCAGTAACTAAGTGGATTACCGAATGAACTACAGGGGAATTGCAATCCTTATAGCACAACTAGTTTCTTACCCTAACCATCATTCATCTAACCCATACCTCCATCTCCATGCTCCAGCACATGCCCCTGTGCTTACACAATGAACCTTCTTACATATAATCCAACCTTGTGCAGTCAGTCATTGTGCCACCATATATGTTATAAAAATTAAAAATATATCATATATCTATATATAACTAGTTAGTTACTTTAAACAAAAAACCCTTTATCTCGGAGTTCGCATGGGTTTATCCGAGACTACGGCTACTTCGTCAACCACCGGGCCAAGGTGCACTGTCATGGTGTTGATTCAACCTTGTCTGCAACTCGGTTACCTGCTACATGAGGAAGTCGTTCTGCCCGCGCAACTCCTCATCCGCGACATCTTTTCCTAAAATCGTGCGTGATGGATTCCTCGCCAGCTGGACTCAAATCAGGGGATACATCTGATTCACCACCTCCAGCGGCAGCTGCCGCAGCTTTTGACCTTGTCGTTCTACTTGACATCACTTATTTCGATAACGACAAAAACGCATTTTTGTGTTGTTTTAACGTATCTTCTAACACGTGACTAAAGATTACACAGCCAGGACTCCGCAACACAAAATATATATACGCTTAATAGGGGAGAAAGAATAGGTTGAACGCCAACTCGAGTGAGCTGCATCAACAGGCTGTCGATACAAGCCACAAATGTTGCGCGTTGGCTCCGGGATTTGTCTGGGGACGATGGGAGTAATGTGAGCTAACGTGAGCATTAGTGTTGGTAACATTCGCAACTTCAGCTTAGATGCTGAGTGAGAAAGCAGCAGGGACGGGGACTTGTGCATAACGTCAAAACGATGTTGAGTCGTCTACGACGATACCTGTCACGGTTGACAAGCATCCCTTTAAAAGATATTACAACATCGTTGCCGAGCCTTTGCTGTTTTTAATAAGGTTTAAAAGTCTGATTTGAATATTTATTATAGCAACACACACATTCCACCATGCTTCCAAATTGTCCAACACCGCGAATTCTTTTAATCTCGCTCCGGCCAACGTGACTGCACAAATCGCTTCCCCCATTGACACCGTCCAACCTCCGGTTAGGAAAGGGCCTAGAAGCTCCGCCCGATCCATGGTTAGTAAGGTAGCTCCTCCGGGTGCTATAGAGGTACCAAAAGGTTGTAGAGACAAGACCCTCAAAAGGCCGCCTGTCAGGCCCCCACCCCAAGCGAGGTAAAGGGCGATCTTTGGGTGGCAGGTGACGGAACGATAAAGTCAATTTGATGGTCTGATGGACGTTTGGGCGGTTGAAGAGAGGATTTATTAAAGATATCAGAATGTTTAACGAGAAAAGCTTGAATGGAAGCCGGCGGTGGAGCTGGATCCTGGGCATGTATTGATATCAGTGCGAGTTTGTCATCATCCCGGGCATCAGGAAGTAATTCGACGGCATTGACGACATGAAGTTTGGAGCCAGTTTGTTGCGATTGCAGCATCACATGAAAAATGTAAGAACCAATTTGAGCCTTATTTAGAAATGGTGAATTGAGGTTCGAAACGATCATGCAATGGTTTGCCCAGAATGGCATCATAGTGACCGAGGCTGGTGACTATGAAGCGGCAGCGAAAGCTGAAAGACATGCCGCGGGTGCAGTGTGAAGTAACCGGAAGATAGAATGTCAGCCGTATGGTTGTAAGCGACCAGTTTAACAGAGTGACCGGTAGGAATAGATGGAACGGAGTATTTCGGACAGCGAGCGCTGTCGCTTCACGAATCAATAAATATACAATATCATATATGATATGACTTGACCACAATACATATGGTGTAACAGGGTACGGGCCTGGATGCCAAACCAGTTAGTCTTTATTGGGATGACGAACTGGGCATACAGGGGGAAACATTCCTCTTATAATACGGTCACTATTGTACTCTAACCATAACTAGCCCGGGTTAGTGTATACATCTCATGTCTCATGTGCGCTTGTTTTCAGGTGAACTTGATATGCAAAGATTTGTTAGTCGTATTCGTATAGTCAAATACAAATTAGTATACCGTCTGTACGATACGAATAAGATTTTACAGAATAACTATAGCTACGAATAGTTAGCTAGTGTGCCATAATCGTAATCACTCCTAGTACCACACTAAACAGTTTCCGGCGAATAGTAAGTTGGCAACTGCTTCAGACTTTAGGATAAGTTTGCATCCAATGTTAGAATCAACCACACGTATTTACAGCAAAATGGCACGGGAAAAGAACATGAAGAAAAGAAATACAAAGAGGTGACGTAGTTGCAAACTTAAATTGCGCGGCAATGATCTTTTGCATTAAAGTTAACCCCCACATTTGAACCTGTGTACTTTCTTTTTTTTTTTTTTTTTTTCAACAATCTTGGACTGAATTGGACAATATAATATATTAATTATAATGAGGGTGAGAATAACGAACACTCTGGTTAAAAAACGGTTCATGCCGTAGATCTTGTGCTGGATTCGGTTGAATTGGCTGACACACGGGTGAACCTGGAGTTTGCAGGTGGTGTGACATTTGAACCTTGAAACTAAATTATGTAAAGCCGGTCTTGGTGGTCAACTATTGCATATTTATTGATACCGCTACAATTCCCGTCTACGCCAATACTTGTTTTTCAAATTTGTTCCAATTCTGCTTCTTCTCAATCGACCTCACTCGGTTCGTATCTATTGTCGGCTTAGCTCCGTTCCATAGCTTGCTAATCAAGGTAATCTAACATGTTTCAAAGACAACCAGTGATACGCCATTTGTTTAATCAAATCAGAAAACTGTCATATATGAAAGCATTAATCTACGACGGTCCAGGTAAGCAGGTGTGGAAGGACGTGCCCAAGCCTGTCGTGCAAAAGCCAACCGACGCGGTCGTCAAGCTCACGGCCACCACGATTTGCGGCACAGACCTGCACATCGTCCGAGGCCACGTGCCCTACATTCCGGCGGGCCGGATTCTCGGCCACGAAGGCGTCGGCATCATTGACGACGCCGGCTCCGGGGTCACCGGGTTTAAGAAGGGCGACCGGGTCGTGGTTTCGTGCATCACCGCCTGCGGCACGTGCGTGTATTGCGCCCGCAATTTGCAAGCGCATTGCCTGCACGGCGGATGGAAATTGGGCAACGAGATTGATGGCACGCAGGCCGAATACGTGCGCGTGCCCTACGCTGACACGTCACTGTATTCGGCGCCGTCAACGCTGGCTGAAGGTGCGCTGCTCATGTTATCAGACGCCTTGCCCACCGGTTTGGAAGTCGGCGTGCTGAATGCAAAAGTGCAACCGGGCGAAACAGTGGCCATTGTCGGGGCTGGTCCCATCGGTATCTCGGTCTTGCTCACGGCTCAATTTTATTCGCCGTCGTTGCTGATCGTGATTGATACGGACGATTCAAGGCTGGACGTGGCCAAAAGGCTTGGCGCGACTCATACCATTAATCCCAGCAAGTTGGCATCCGCAACCACGTCCATACTAGACGCCGTGACCAAGATCCAGGCCGATTTTGCTAAATCCACTGGTGCCGTGATTTCAGAAAACCAAAAGCTTAAACCTGGAGTTGACGTGGCGATTGAATGCGTCGGCTTTGCTGATTCGTTTAATACATGCCAATCAATCATTTCTCCCGGCGGCAGAATCGCAAACGTGGGCGTGCACGGTGCCAGCGTGGACTTGCAATTGCAAGAACTTTGGACCAAAAATATTTCAATCACAACCGGATTGGTATCCGCAAACACGACCGAATTGTTGCTTCGAGTACTTCTGGGAGGCAAATTGCATCCTGAATCTTTGATCACTCACAGGTTTGCGTTCTCTGATTTGCTCAAGGCATATAAAATTTTTGGTAATGCCGCGAAAGAACACGCACTCAAGACGCTTATTACATTTAAATAGTTCAATTCGCCACGAATCAGTAACGGCCAGTGTTGTATAAAATATATGAGAAGTAATTTTGTGGCAAGTCTATGAATGATATAATATTTTACTGTTGACCTTTATGCATTTTCCATTTCCAAATATTATAAGCATAAGGGGTTTGTGTCCAGGGGTCGCGGTTTTTTGGCGCTTGAAAATTTAATTGCGCGAAAGACTTAAACATAATTGTAGAACTTGTTCTTTTTAAACAAAAAAGCAAGAAAGTAGGAGGGAGAGGGGATCCGAGCATTTAAACGAATAAAGACTATTTTCCCCTGCATGACAAGCAGATATATATGGAAAACAGCTTTTGTGCGAGAAGCAGGCTTGCCATTGAGTTGCCGGCACGCCAGTTGGCCTGCTGATGCCTTGTATCAATATTTTCGTCGTGCTCATAGCAAGGTATGTACTTATAATTTTTGCATTGCCATGTGTATCATTTACTAATTTCTTTTTTTTTTTTTTTTTTTTTTTTTGGTAGACATATTTGCAAAATCGCTCTGTTGATTTATTTCAAAGGCCAACAGATTTAAGTCGCAATCCCGATGTAATAAATAGGGCGTCAGACATGAACCCGCAGAACCCACGGGCCAGTAGAATCAGCACCAGCAACACCAGCAGCAGAAGCAACAAAAACAGCAACAAAAACAGCACATCTAGTAACAATCTTAGGCAACGCACTAGCAAATCATCACAGACAATTGTGCAACGACGTGATTGGCAATTTTTCATTGAAAATAAGAATAAAAATGATGTTGAAGCACTTGAGCCATGGTGGATCAACATGCTCACCATCGGGCGAAAACATTTAAGCTTTTCTCTCGGTGTTAGTAAAGACGATCAGGTTAGACTGGTAAACGTGTTGGTCACGATTGCAGATAGTCACGGACCCATGGAATTATACCGGTTTTGGAAATTGATTCCGACCACGATTAAGCAAGACTTGATTTTTTTCCTCATCCAGGACTTAATCTCAAAAGGGTTGCCAACTCAGGCTTTTTTTCTCATGCGTCAAATTTTTAAAAACGAACTAACAGGCAATAACAGCAAAAAGATCATGAATGATCATGATCCAACATACTTGCTTAACGTTAGTTCATGTATGAAACTAATTATCCCACAAATTAAAAAATCAGGCAAAAATTTACAACTGTTAAGCCTGATTGCAGCTATGCCTAGTGCAAGCATTATTCAGAATAAGCGGTATGATTTTTTGACATCGATTGCTGACAGCCTTACCGCTTTTCAATGCAGGCAATATCTTTTAGAACTAAGACGGCTTCAAATTAATTATGCTGACCCCATATTCGATGTTTTGACTACTAAGCTTGACAAACGAGATGATCCAAGGCTGTCGTTATTTTTGTTTGATTATATTCGATTACTTGATGGCAAACGGATATTCAATCCCGCCATCCTTTCCAAAATGCTTCTCATGTGTTTAAAGCCAAAACATCGCAACGAAGTTCATCGATATCAAAAACTGTTATTGCAATCGTTATTGGTGGAAGGCAATATTCAAAAACTTGACCGGGATGGCTTAATCTTGGTAATACGTAATCTTGGATTTTATGGACTGCAGCCAATATTACATTCCATATTAGATATTTGGATATCCAGTGGCCAGAAGCTAACCATTTCGATTCTTACTGCGTTTATTAATGCATACCCCGAGAATTATCAGTATGCTGTTTTGGCCGACATCGTCACGATTTTGCGAAAATCGGACATCAAGATCGATTCCATGTTTGCTACTTCCATCTTGAGAATTACCGCTCAAGTGAACCCGTTGTCCAAGGTCATTCTTGATTACGTATATCTGTTTGGTGTTTTCCCGATCCGCGAGTTTGGCTTCAACAAGCACGTGGACCAGGACTTGCTGGACCAGGTGACCACCAGTACCAGCAATAACCAGTTTTTCAAACCCACGGTCGGCGTCGTGCACACATTATTTCGATCGGTGCTGGACTCTTTTAATCCTGATGACATTGCGCAATTTGAACTATTGATGCAACGGTTTATCGAAATTGGCGGTAACGAGATTGTCAATGAGATGGCCACGTCGATATGGTCATTAAAGCAGAAAGCAAGATATACAGAGAATATGAAGTTTGATGAGGTCATCACGTCTCCCGATCTTGCCAGGTGGGAAAAAATTATGTGGTTGAAATGTAAAATGGCATCACCATTGGCACAAAAGATGTTTACCAAATCGGAATTAAATCAGATTGACAAAGTTTTTAACATGGTTGTTTCAACTCATGGCGTGAAACCGGAAATTCATCAAGAATTGATCAATCTTTGTGATGCCAAAAAAATTGTTAGGCTGTTCAAGGATACTGAAAAGCGATTACGATTTCATGTGATTCCGCAATTATGGAGACGAAACCGTTTGATTGCTCAGAATTCAGTTGATCAAGATCTGGATGATGAAACAGATTATTCTGTCGGCAATAAGACCAGCGGTAATTACAGGGACGGTAACAACAACAGCAGTAATAATAGTAGTAAGCATTTGAATCCAGAACTTGATGAATGGGCCCGAGAACCGGTCTATTTGAATGATCACAATCGCATCGGCCAAGGTAATAATAATTCATCAATTTCAGAATTCGTATACCACAAATTAGGAGGTTTAAGAAAAATTCAGTCGAACAAGAGATGGTGGGATATTAGTGGTAATATAGAATAAAGAAAAAAAAAATCATTTTGCATGATAAAAGGAGTTTAGATTTTTTATTTATTTATTTATTTATTTATTTGTAGTTATTTATTTCTCGTATGTTCAGATACTTTCAAAATATAGGCAAATACGTTTCCCATATTTTCTTCCGTAGCCCATGGACTTCCTGAAACCACCCTGATTGATACTTTACCATCCACTACGGCGACTGTCAAAAAGATGTACCCATCTTTATCAATTTGCTCGGCCACCCTTTTCGTAACATCATTAGCAGTCTCGTGATTATTGTTATTATCTTTATCTTTGTTGGGCAAGACTTGAAAAACCGTTAAGCCAAACCTAGGTTCGGTCACGATTGAAAACAAATCAGGACGAGTTTTGATCGCGTCAGTAAATTTTTGCCCCACGGCAAGTGATTTGTAAATATGCTTTCGTAATCCGGTAGCACCAAACGTTCTAAACACGAACCATACTTTTAACGCCCTAAACCTTCGACCCAATGGAATCTGCCAATCTCTATAATCAATAACTAATCCGGAATCAGTAGCAGAATTTCGCAAGTACGTTGGCGTGAGCGTAAGCGCTTGAGTAAGATTGCTCCGATTGCGCACGTACAAGCAACTGGCGTCAAAATTTACTAGCAACCATTTATGCAAATTCATGTCGAACGAATCGTAATGATCTCCAACACCATTCAAGTAATGTTGAAATTCGGGACAGATTAATGCCGCACCGGCATAAGCAGCATCGATATGTTTCCAAATCTCAGGCCGATCTGCAGTGACTTGAGCAATTTCGTCAAACCGGTCGACCGCACATATGGCAGTGGTGCCTAATGAAGCGGTTAAGAAAAACGGCAGCAAGCCTTGCTTATCAGCTTCTTCAATTGCTTGTAATAACGACGCACCAGTTAAACTGTATTGATTTTCAACCCATGTCGGAATAGAAATAAACTTGACTCCGGCCACTATCGCAGCTTTATGGGTCGATGAATGGGTTTGATCTGAAGCGAACGCCACCAACCGACCTCGAGCTGCCGAAATCGCTGCTTCTCTTTTTCGCTCGTCATCATATTTGGCAGCAACCATGTCACGAAGATATCGATCCCTGGCAGCAATCATGGCCACGACGACTGCTTCGGATGCCGAACCTTGAATCACGCCACCGCCTTGACCAACGGAATGAAATGCTTTTGGAAGCGCAAGTAATTTTGCCAGCCATTCAAGCACTATTGTTTCTAATTCGGTTACCGCCGGAGAACATATCCAATTAAACGCCGGAGCTGAAAACGCGGCCGAAAATGTCTCACCCAAAATGGAAGGGAACGAAGTGTTTGCAGGAAAAAATGCCAAAAAATTCGGAGATTGCCTGTTAAATATATATACATATAATAAATTAGTGTTAATTCATCTTTCGATATTTCAACATGGGACAAAGCGATTGAAAAAAAAAAAACTATCAAAACTCACCAGTGTGTAAGACCAGGAACAATTTTGGTGTTGAAATCGTTTAAGATGGTGTCCCATGATTCGGGATCTTGAGGGATATCTTCAGGCAATAGGTTTCGAAGATACCCTGGAGAAACTTCAGATACAACTGGCCGACTTTGCAATGACTTATAATAATCCACAACTAAACAAAAAATTCCCAGGTGCAAACAAGTTGACTTGGTGTTAATCGTAACTACTAGACGTCATGTGCAAACTTGAACTTTTCCTGAAATTTTTTTTTTAAAAAAAAACAAGTTAAATAAACAACTTACTATAATCTATTGACTGATAAGCTGCTTTCCTGAATTCTTCTGGATCCATCGTGACCTTATATAAAGACGTGCTTTCCAATATCAGTTAGCTATGGACAAAACTGGAGCCGGAATTTAGCGATTACAAGAAATGAGCCGCGCAAAGTTAAAATGTGTATTACCTAATGCATGTATAATTTTGGTTCAAGACCTGACGTCCTTTGTGCGATCAAATACAACAAAAATACGTGATAGAACTAATTGGTCTTTTTTTTTGTTTGTGTAGTTACCGTGGAAACAGGTTTTGTTACTGACGACCATGTTGAACTTAATATAAGTGCAGATGTGGAGGTCGGCTGTAGCTGCTACAGTATATCTGCACAAGCAAAAAAGTTTACCATGATCGGAAAGACGAGAAAAGTATTCTTATGGAATTTTCTTTCTAATGGACAACATGCAATGCTGAAAGCGCAAAACGGATATGTGCAGGGGTTGTATTTAGTGTCAACATCCCCAAACAGCTTGTCTACTTAATAATCCACTGGAACGTTATTTTGCGAGATAATAGATATCGCAAAAGACAGTCTGATACGAGTGAAAAAAAGCTAACGATTAATGTTTTACAAATATGTAAATATTACATTCGAATTTGCTGAGTTCCTATCACAGCAACATGTGTAAAAGCAAATGATCAAGCAGTGAACGAAATAGCCAAAAAAAAAAACCAACAACCCAACTCCAAAGTACCTCGTCTGTATATAAAACCAGCCATAAAACAAATGTACCACAGCATCTATATATTGTCAAAATCGCTATCCAAACTCACGAGCTTCTCCAAATTTCAAAATATTTAAACGCCTCGCTTCACGTTTGGCTCCCCTCTAATCTTTCAAGTCCTATCTTCTGGGAGCTGGCGTAGGCGGTAATGGTCCAAATGGTGGATTCGGAAAAAGATCGGCAATTGATATAGTAATCGGTTGAACCGGTCGAACTGGTCGAGTAGGTCTCAGTGGCTCCGAAATCACGTAACGAGGCATGCGATTAAGTACCGGTGAACAAATTTCGAACGCTGCCGTCATCTTGATAGAACCAGAACTCTTCAACTGCCTCGTCGCTGTAAGTATTAATGACGACTGATAGAATCATGAAGAGAAAATAAGGTCTATTATATAGACATTCTGGGTATTGTGGCGTGTAGTACGGCTGAAGTGTAACATGCTGTTAGGGATCCCAACAAATAAATCCCAGTGTAACATTGCGCCATTTCTTAGTTCCTTGTGACTATTAAACTGAAGAAAAAACCAATTTTAGCAAAATAATATATTTCAAGCCTCGTATTCCGAGTAGAAGAATCAAACCATGATCGTCGTCTTAAACTTGCATAAAATAATTGCGAATTCAAACATGATAAAACTCATTCCGTAAACTTTCATTTTCTTACTTTTTTTAAAAAAAAATAACAAAAAAGAAATAAATCCAATGGGTACTTTCCCAATGAAACACAAGGAAGCGAGTATGATGTATATGCGTGTCAATCGGTACACATAAATCAAGCGAGACTTGTTTAAAAAAAAAAAACCAAAAAAATTTGCAATAATTAAACCACAATTCCAATTACTCCTATATGCATGTAATGTTTCGCATTTCAGAAAGCAAAGGAAATACTCTATTTTGCTCTATTTTGCACGGCGCCGTCGAATTTTGTGATTATTTGACCGAATCATGACCACGCCAATAAAGCTGCCCAACACTCCAGCTGCAATAAGAAGAATTAAAACTGGAATTCTAATTGCCCATTCTCGAGATGAAAATAATTTCTGGATAGGATGTGTGGCATCCACAAAAGGCTATAAACAGCAACAGTTAACCAACCGACGAAATAAAATCGCAACTACTAAAATGCAATATAGTTAATTGCACCAAAAAACAAAAAAAGGAAATCGTTACCATTATTGAAACCCAAATGGTGTAGTACAAAAACAAGAACGTTGCAAAGTAGAGAACAGCCATGATTGGGTTCAAAAAGTACGTTTGACTAATATACTTCCAAATAGCTTCAACAGGCACGGTTCGAAAACTCTCAAAAAATGTTTAAATATTTGCACATTCAGGCTGCTTTAAATTATTATTCAACCAACAACGACGAATCAATTGAGAATAAATTGGATAATATAAATACATAGCCACACCAAATGATTTACAATATGTACAAGACCCTCGGTAAGCAGCGGTCCTCGAAGGGAGCGGTCTAATATGGAAAATAAATATATGAATACAATTTGACATGATTTAAATGTTTATTACTTGTAATTAGATTTTTGTGCCAATTACGGGAGGTGAAATCGTCAATAATATGCTGCTTGGATTGTTGGTGGCCCTGTAGATATAGATAGATTAATTTAAACTTGCTGCGAACTTCACAATTTCAGCTTCTCCCCCCTGACTGCACAGTTGATACGGACCACCTGCAGCCATCGTCAAGACATATATGAGTCCAGTAAGAATTTCATGACGTTCGGTCAAGAAGGTTTCTTCTAAATCAAGTTCGATGTCTTCATTTTCGCCGCCTGCATTACGGTCCAATAACTCCGTTACTTCGATTACGTCCCTGAGATCGTCTCGGTCGGTTCAATCTACATCAATCAAGCAAAATGATAACCTGGCCGGGAACGGGGGCTTATCCACCATTTTATCATCAGTTTCAAATTCTGAATTTTCGGCAATTGAATCATGGACCGACGTGTTTGAGAAACACCCGCCAGCTCAGGTCCGCGTGATTGCGTATCAAGTCAGAAATGAAGCCAAGGCGAAGAAGGAACAATTGCGCAAGTTGGTGGGTGATAGTTATCGAGATTTATTAGCAACCGCAGATACTATTATTAGCATGAATGATCAAGTCAACGATTTAGAAGCAAAGGTTAGAGAGCTATCATTTGGTTGCAGTGCCTCAACAATTACGGCTCGTTTGAAAAAGAGGGAAGACCTGGAAAACACTCTCAACAATTTTGGTATGCCTGTCTTGTTTTTTTTTAATGTTTTTTTTTAATAATATACTAACTTTTTGTCTTGTTTAATTTTATTTACCAGACCTTGAACATAAAAAAGAGGTTGCGATCGCGAAAACAATACAGGATTTGCTGTTTGCGATACAATCATTGCAATATCCACAGCATATCCTGGTGGGTTCCAAGTTGCTTTTACTTACCACTCTTCTTGTTGAATCTATTCATGCGTCCACGCTGCCGGTAATCAAGATTTTAAAAAGCAAACTTCATGTATCAAATGCATTGCATCTTTCAAGAATTTCAAACTTTATTAAAAGTTCGGATGCTTCACAAATTCCGGACACATTAGTTGCATTTAGTATTTTTACAAAGTCTAGTCCCTCAGCTACATTAAGCTACTTTCTTACCGTCAGGATTGATCAGTTGTCAGGTTTAATTTCTCAACTTACTCCGGAGGCGGTTATTGAAGCAGTTCGCATTATCGATGACACAATCACTCAGACAAACTCAGTTTTTCCATCCCAAATTTCCCGTCAATTAATTAAATCTACCACGCACCCTGTTTTGCAAGATCCAATCGTGAAAGGACTTCCATATATTGATTTTTTAATAGTTGACAGATGGATATCTGCCAACATTGTGGAATACGTTCCTTGTCTGCCAGTTGACAACACATCACTAATTGTGGCTGATCATCTCACGTCGTTTACGCAAAAATCGTTCGTATTATTTGAAAACGGAATAAGATCTGTTATCGAGAAAGATGGAACACATGACAAGCCCAGTGATCATTTAATCGCCCTAATTGAGCTACGCAAGCAATTATTCGATGCATTTTCAGCTTATCCTATCGCACGCCTGTCACTATCATTAACAACATTTGCTCAGATTTGGAATGCGCAAGTTCGGAACTTGCTGCGATCTCAATTATCCATCTTGTCAGGCCTGATCGATACGCTTTCTCATTTAATCGCGCGAGCCCGTGCCGGAGATACCGACAAAAGCATATCATTATGGGACGACGTATGGATGGAAATGGATATTTCAAAGGGAGCAATTGATTTTCAAAAAAATATTTCATCGCTTATTTCTGGCACGGTTGGATTATCAGCCGAGTTTGTAGATGATTTCCATTTTTGGTGGAATCAATTGCAACAAATGTATGACACGTTAAGTCAAATTCCAAAAGTCTACAAAAGTGTGGATGTCGATGAGTTTGACGAATGGGTTCAAGAATTGAAAACTGCTGCCGATGCGGAATATAACGACTTGAAAACCTTAATTGATGACACGATCATTCCGGAAGGATTGCACATGTTAATTGGGTCATTACGAGAACGATTCCAAGAAATTCGAGGCAACAAGGAAGCATTAATTTTTCTAATACGAATCGTCAGAAGGATCGTATTTGTCAAACCTATCAGTCCCGATCTTCAAAAAGAATTAGTCAAGATCGCAGAGTTAGGATATGAAATCTTGGCAGAGTCAATATTTGACGTGCAAGCTGGCTATCAACAAGTTGAGCAATTTTTCACTTTACCGGTGGCAACCGGAATTTGGGAAGAAGAGGCCAAAGGTGGAAGGTATCCGTTTGATCCATCTACGTGGGTAACTGATGACATATATTCGACATATATTCAGCCCATAGTGAGCGGAGATTACGAAGATGTGGTATTAAATGTGCCAATTGCTGTGTCCGTGTTAAAAAAATATGTGGGCCAGCAATGGGTTTCGGGGATTACTGATGGATTGAATCAATATTTGCAAAAATTAGATGCCGACTTGGTTAATCAGAAAAATGTAACCGAGGAAAAAAGTGTGCCTGCAGATGTCAAGCAAGTTGTTCAACTGGAATTGGAAGAAAGTAGCAAGCCAGCAGAACAAGGAGACGAAGATAGAAATGAACAACCTAATAATGAGGCCTCCGAAGAAACGCTATCTAAAGGGCTTAGCTCCGATGATAAAAATTCCATACCGGAAGCCTCAGAAGAAACCAATCTACCGACAGATGTCCCTGGCGATGATACCGATGTGTCAAAGGAAACTAACGTCGTTGAGGAAAATGAGATTGGTTGTGAACAAGAAGAAGAACTTGATCCGAACGCGTTACCGACCATGACCGTTAGGCCATCGTCATTGTCATTGTCTGTTGCAAATCCAACAATCGAACATTGGCAACAATTATTATTTGATGTCATGTACGTTTCCAAAATTTTTGCCCAGGACGTGACCAGCTTGCGTGATGTTGTGCTTGCCCGAGCGCGATCAGGATTGGAAATTTCCAATGAAAAGTTTTTGGAAGTGATTAGCAAACGAGTAGAGGCATGTTGGCAACGCACGCATCTTGTTTACGCGTTATTGTGATTGAAAATTATATATAAATATAGGCAGCATAAAAATAATATTTTTTTTTTAAATTATTAAACAATGATTAATTACAATTATTTTGTTTTAATTAATATTCTACATTATATTTTCTTTTTCCGCTCCAATTTTTTTTTTGTCTTGCTTGTTTCTTGTTCGTTACTTCGTTAACTTTTTACTCGTAAACCAACGTCGCAATGTTCATTTAAACACATCAAACACGGTCAGCACTGCTTGGCCTCCGAACGCAGTCGCAAATACAACGGCAATATCGACCACGAGCACGGCCGTGCCCGCCAACATGAACCTGGGGGCAAAGATCTTCCACACCATCAAATGCCTTCTCAACACAAACGTCACGACAAGGTTGATCACGGTCAAGATGGCAAAATACAAACTTAACACCGATGTCGTGCGTACCAATTTCGAAACCAGTACGATCGACCGGCGTGAATCCCTAGGTGACGGGCCATACTTGTAAAATAAAACTAACGGCACGGCGATGCCGGTAATAATAAACGAACCAAACGTATTGAAAAGCAAAGGCAGGTGACTTAATGGAAATTGAACCGTGCGAGTGAAAATAAACGCAACGTCCCATTGCAATGATGCCAACGTGGCCTGATGTCCGGTAGAGAAATAATAAAGTGACGCCAACAGGGCCAAAATTGTAGGCGTCAGGAGTGCGGAAGAACTTGAAATGCTGAGAATGTCTGATAATTCGAGCAAGGTTAAAATCTGGTACACCAAGCCGGCCAAGGCGATCGCGCTAGCTGGCTTGGAACATAACGACGTGAAGGCAAAAATTGCAAGCGTAAACAACAAGTATAAGCTGCCGTACGTGTTTGCAAACCCAATAATTTCAACCGACACTTGCGCAGTCTTTGACGCCGTCTTTAAGTCGCCGTTTTCCTGGGCCTGCTTTATCTTGTCCTCATTATTGGTCATGTCAATTCGCAAGCATAACGGCCTGCCTCGCAACCAAGCGATAGGTGTGCCAACCAGCGTGACACCCAAAATCAACCTAGCAATGATTTGCTTAAAAATTTGCAAGTTTTCTTCTTCGACCGCGGTTTTGGATCCATCGTTGGCAGAAAAATCCAACGTCCAATATGCGGCAGAGAGCAGCAAAACGCTTCGCAATCCAATTCCAATCCACAACGGCGCCGATCCTTCATACGACGCTGACGTGCGCAAAAACGATCGTACGATGGCTGGTAATACGAGTGCGGTCACGTACAGTAACACGATCGTGGTCAGTGAAGACACGGACGACGCCGTGGAAGCGTACAACGTGCTGGTGCAGTAAGGAAGTTGCTCCTCGCGGCATATTTTCGGATATTCGGCAAGTCGGCTGAGAACAATGAACACGATCGAATTAATCACGCCTGACGTGCGACGATTGGCTTGGGGCAGCCTGAGCGAAGAGATCAAAGCAACGACGCCAAAACTGACCAACAAAAATGACAACGATCGTGATTCCCACACAACGTAGGAGTTGGATCCAAGCTGAATTCCGGGCAATATTGCATACACGGCGGCCAATATGGTCCATTTAGAAACCGAATTGTTGAACGGGTTAGATAACAAAGCCCGCAACGCATAAATGGCGTGAACGAAGCCGAACACAATGCCGGCCGCAATCCCGAACGCAGTCAACGAGTAAACCTTGGAGAATACAACCCCAGCTGCCAGGCCGGAACTGATGCCAGCAAAGATTCCCACAGCAATCTTTTGACCAATGAACTTAATGTAATCAGTCGCACTCTCGTCTTCGTTATTAAACGCAATAATAAACAGAGCTAGTACAATTATGGACAAAATAAACACGACGATGCCGAGAAACATGAGAACCAAGTCAAAATGTGCCCATAATGATCTGCATTCAGCCAAGCTTAATAATTGAAATTGATGAAATTTCTCATTAGCGGTCTCAAAGTCTTGCTTTTGCCATGCCGTGGTTGCCAAATTATACAACGATGTTGACAATGCCTCGTCACGGAATGATGGGTGAGTGTTTCGATACCGTGATATTTGATCGGATACGATTTTGTTTGCTGACGCAAGCTTGCCGGTGTCTAATTGAGGGCCCAAAAATGCCGAAGCAATTGGTGATCCGAGATTGTTAAATGGAACTGGCAAATCTAAAAGTAATGATAACGTTGGCACGAGATCAATCTGATTAATCACTGGGATATTGTCAGTTTCGGAAAGAAATTTTCTTCCAGAGTACCTATTTCAAAAATAAAAAAATAAAAAAACCAAAGTTAGTACAAAGTTAGCTCAAGACAGTTCCCGTTTAGTAGATACGTACAGAAACAACGAGGACTCGATTTCGCCTTGCGAATCACCACCATGATCACCTTTAGGATCCATGCCATGATCACCGAATACAAGAAGTAAAGTTTCTTGATCATTACTCAACACTTTAGTTAAATTTTGCACGAGTTGATCCATCTGTTGCAACTTCTCGCGCATGTGGATCGTATTCGGGCCGTATCGATGTCCGGCATGGTCAACTCCGAGTAAATGTGCCACAATCACGTCCCATTTCTCAGATTGCGGTAGTGTTTGCGACAAATGATCAATTACTCCATTATCAACTGTATGAAGGTCCCAAACGTTAAACGAATCAAACGGGAACGTTAATTCCGAATCGGTCAAGTTCGGGAACAGATGTGTCCAGGTGTCATCACCAGTAAACGCGATTTTCTTACCCTTGTTACGCAATTGAGCAAGCCATGAATCCTCCTCCACAGTTTTACCAGCAAAATTTGAACCCGCATCGATAAACGTTGGTAATGATCCAGTCGTGAGCGCTTTGATTCTTTGAAGAGTGGTAGTAGGTGGGTCGGCAATAAACTTGAACAAGCCAGCATTATTAGGAAAACCTTGTGACAGCTTCAATGGCGTCTGAAGCGCATTCAGATATGCGGCTTGGTTGCCATCATCGCTTGTCTCTGGTGGAACCACGAAATCAAATCTCAAAGCATCGATCAAGACAACAATTACTTTTTCAAAAGTTTTTGGTAAGTCCACGTCAGACACTGATGATGGCTGAATTGTTGACACATTGTCAAGAACGGTTCGTGATAATAAAAAGCCAGATGAAAATAAAAAAATGCCAATCGCATGCAAGACCAAGATCAGGAAAGGGACGAGCAATGCGGACCGCACGGCTTTCCGAACTTGAAGTCTCTTTGTCTTGAAAACTTCCAACTCCTTGGACGTTTGTGCCATTAATAAAATAAATATTCAAATTTAGATTCTGATTTTTTTTTCTTTCTTTGATAATAATTTTAGACAAAGACTGCGGTCAAATAAATTAGAATTGCATTAGTATATACAATTAAAAACCAGCACGAAGCTCTTCTCGTCAATAAAAAAAAATTCAAGTCATTCTCACTATACATTTCTATCTTACAATATAATATTATATTGAAAAATCCATTAGATTTCTTTTCGAGTAATATTTACACCAATTGGGATGGTAGAGTACAAATTTATTTTATAAAAGACTCAAATCAATTATTATACTAGTGCTCCATTGATTTTCCAGTTCGGCTTCTTCGGGTAACAAGCTATTTACCCTGCTTTTAAGAAACCATCACAAAACACATGCGATAGCATACTGCTCTATCGTACCTGTCCACAATAATAATTACATATATGACTAGAATGTAAACCAGCTGAACCGAAATTTGATTTGATGGTTCGGAATTGGCTTGCCTTTACTCAACGTAAATTTTATTCGTCCTTATGTGGGTTTATCGTAGCTGGTGATAAATATCACGTCTTGGTTCTCGCTGTTTTTGTCGAGAATAACTGGAGGCACAAATGGTGGTTGTGGTGGAGGTGATGGTAAAGATGATTGCGGTGGCAACTGCGTGGATGCGTGTTGCTTTGAGGCACTTTTTTCTGCTTCACTGTTGCGGTATGAGAGGCTCATTAGAATAAGCCCTGCGACGGCTCCGATCGCGACTGATGCGATTAAAAACGTACAAAATTATCAAAAAGAAAACAAAAAAATGTACTCACATAATCCTTGACGAGTGGTTTGCCATCGTAGTCCTTCAGTTTCGGATCGCAATTCAGAAGATATTAGGATCGTGATTCGATTGTTTAATTCCTGAATCTGAAGTTCTGTTGCCCTGTGGTCACTCTTGACTTGATTTTTCCTTTCGTTCAGTTCCATGTTGACCTCGTTCTTTAAAAAATCAAATTGCTCTTCATACAACTGCTTCAGTGCCGTGAACTCTCGTTGCAAGGCGACAATTTCGGTCTGTGCCAAAGCGGCTTGGCTTTTATTGTTATTCTGAATTTCCGTCCGCAGCTCCGAGCATGCTGCATCGAACAAATATGCTTCATTTTCCAGTTCTGCAGAAGACAGCAGTGATTCCTTGGCTCGTTGCAAATCATATGTAAGCAGGCTCCTGATACATTTCATCAAGTCAATGCTCTGATCTGTAGTGAAACCGGCAGTTCGCAACTGGTTGAAAACTTTGTAAGTATCAAAATGATGGATATGTCTTATTATCGGTGGAACAACTGCCACGCTGGTTGATTGATCTGCTTGACTGTCGTCCTGATCTGATGATGAAGAAGAAGAAGATGATGATGATGATGATGACGATGACGATGGTTGCGGGGTTGATTGTCCGTCATGCGATGGTCTAACGTCAATAACATAATTTGAGTTCGTACTCATGGTCGCCTGCCGTGTGGAGCTGTCGTTTGCACTTTTGCTCAATTTGCTTAATGAATCGTGAACCACGCTGACAATGCCAATGTTCTGTGGTGATGGCAGAAGAAGTGCGGACGGGTATTGCGTGAGTCGAGAACTGTGCAGGAATGCCTTCTTGATCTGCCTGCGAAAGGTAGCAGACCGGTGGCTGCAAGCCAGCATTTGATAACGAGTTTTAATCCAAGAGTCGTGCTCCAAAAAATTTTTTATGTTAGTCGTATGGAATGTATGGCCATTGAAAGTGTGTTGCTTGCAAATTATATTTAATAGAGTGGGGTTAATGTATTATTTATAGGCGCCAAAATTGGATACAGGACTGCGGCAGAATAAAGTGTGATTTCCCCATTATCTTTAAAAAAAAACCCAATCCAAAAGAGAACGCAACGCATATAAAATATATATATCAATCAGTTTATTATTAAATACATCAAGGGGCAGGTCCAGTAGTGAAAAATTCACGCCTACTAATTCTAAACAAAGCAGCTCGCTTATGAGGAAAATCAAACTCTTTTAATTTGCTGAAGCCATGTTTGATCAAGTAATCCTGCAACTTGTAATTATCAACCCTTGGTTCGAGAAATATATAGTTGGTGCGAAGATCAAGCAAAAATAGATAATGCGCGATCGACGGAAGCCAGGCGGAAACAATGGCAGGCCCGCGATGGTCCTCGGAACCGACAAGAAGGTGAAATCCCATATCATGCGGGCCCAAATCATCCACAAACGGAGCAAGATGATCCTCTGAAACGTAGTAAAGCTCAGTGTAAAGAAAAGGCTGTTGATCGAGATAGCCAAATGCGGGAATAACATGCTTATCTTTTGCTAACGTGTTAAGATACGGCCTATGGACCTCGTCCACGTTGCCTTTCATGTTCCAAAAATTGGCTACTCTGTCTTTGTTCATCCATGCTGCAAATAAATCGATATTTTCTGAAATGTCAACCACACGCAGATCGAATGATTTCTGAAGCGTGGGGATGTACCTGGAATATAAAGCCTGGCCTGGACTTGGCTTTGTCGGACGAGCAGGATATTTGCGACCATTGGCAGCGACAAGAAGGTAATCCGGTGTGGATTGGGAATTGGTAAAGTTGTATCCCAGCCATGCCAAAGTGTCATTTGTTGGCTGAGGAGAATATTGGAAAAAGACTTGGCGAGTGGCAATTAAAGCATCGTCATGATTTGTAACCAAGAAGAGTGGCACGTTGGAAAGCAAATCAGGGTTGGCAATTGTAATTTGTTGAAGTGAAACGTCGTGGGTTAAGATTGCATAAAGCGAGATCCATAGTAAAGAAGGCGTGACATGTTCGCCTAAAGTGAGAGTGGAAGAGAGGATGGAGAATTTAAAAGTCCAGGCAGAAGCAACGGAAACGGTAAGCTCAGCGTCAGAAGAAAAAGACACTTCAAAGAAAACCTTTTTTGCAAAAGGAAGATTAAATGACCTTAATTGGTCTAACGGTTGCACTTCAAATTCGCTGTACCTGGCCATGCCGACACAGGAAACGATGCAGGCGTAGGATTCGACTGTAATAAGTTATATAGATTTACATTTCCAGGGGGCTCAAGCGTCGAAGTCTGCCGCTCACGTGATAGTTCATTTGTGCAATTCAAGCCGGACAAAGTGGAGTTGACTTGTCAACTAGGTAGCAAAGCAAACTGCAATTGAACTGCCATTGCACGTCTTCTGATTAGCACGAGCGCGGGGATATACGTACAAGTGGCGCGACCAGACAAGTAGTGATCGTGAGATGGCGGTGCGGTTTGATCTTCTGCTTGCAAATGTTCTAGTGAACCCGCAATAGAACAACCCGTCGCAACATCATAAAACAGATGTATAATTTACGATTCAATTTTTTTTTACAATCACGAATCTTGTTTTCTCTGGTTTACACTTAGGAACTGCGATACCATTGGCGGGGGAAGGAAGACAAGATGGGATCTAATCGCGATTAATTGAGTTTAATTCCCATTACTGGAAGCGAGAGATGAGAAAAGAGATGAGAGCAAGTGCACGTGCAAAGGAAGGAAAGAGCAACAACCGCACTACACATGTGCAGGGGCTAATCAGAAAATATTTTTTTTTTTTACTTGGACATACGTAACCGGCCTGCCAGCTATCACTAGCAAATGAGTCGACCAACCCGCTGTAATGCAGCCAATCGTGATCGTGCGACGGAAACCGCATGTAAAATCCAAAAAAAAACAAGACAAACACAACACAAACACGAAACGCGAGTCTGGCGGAACCGGCCAGTTGAATTGGTGTAGATAGGACTTGATTGCGGCTTACCGAGCCGGGTCAGACAACGCAACAGCGATCCGAGTTGAACCGTTGTTAATACGTGCTGCACCGTAGATAGAGTAGACGTACAATACTATGGGTAGTATATTGCTATATATGCCAAGTACTACGCACGTAAAATGTATAAATCACGTAGTTATGCATAACTACTGGTATTTCCATCCAGTTCTCAGCCTATTGCTCCAGGCGGCCAAACAAAACGCAACACTGATTCCAGCCATGACAAACCGCAGGCTCTGATTCGCCCGGGGCCAGCGTCGGAGTTGAGCCCGGGTCGGCCCGCGGGTCAGTATCCGCCAGTGAACGCGCGCGCTGTGATTGGCCCGCCTTAACCGGTCTAGCACAACTGCAAAACCGTTGCGGCTCTATTTGGCCTGCAGACCTTTCTGGGGCGGCGCTAAACTAAAACAGGCATGGCGCCTGCTGGCCCCGAGTGCGACTGGTAGCCGGAGCGCCGCGAATAAATAAATCGCGGAGCGCTGTCCCATTTTCTCTCCTTCACCATCACCACCTTCCTCCACATTCATGTTGCTCTCTGCTCGTCTACCGGCCGTCAAGGCCTTGAAGTCGGTACGTGTTTTCCTCTTGGTTTTGTGTTTTGTTTGTGTGTTCAATTGCTAATTGGCTCGCATCTCAGGGCTCTTCCCGCATCGCCAACAAGCGTACGCTCGCGACCATTGTCGAGGACAAAAAAGTTCTCCAAAACAACTGGGAGTCATCTTCCTTCCTCAATTACAAGCAGCACTCCGAGACTCTTGCTATTGTCAGGGACAGACTTAAGCGACCATTCACTTTTGCCGAGAAGATTCTTTACGGTCATCTTGATGATCCTCATGGACAGGATATTGAGCGTGGTGTCTCTTACCTCAAGCTCAGACCCGATCGTGTTGCCTGCCAGGACGCTACTGCCCAAATGGCTATTCTTCAGTTTATGTCTGCCGGTTTGCCTCAAGTTGCTACCCCAACCACTGTCCACTGTGATCACTTGATCGAGGCCCAGATTGGTGGTGCTAAGGATTTGGCTCGCGCCATCGACATCAACAAGGAGGTCTACGACTTCTTGGCTTCTGCTACCGCCAAGTATAACATTGGTTTCTGGAAGCCAGGCTCTGGTATCATTCATCAAATTGTTCTTGAGAACTACGCTTTCCCAGGTGCTCTTCTTATTGGTACTGACTCTCACACTCCTAATGCCGGTGGTCTCGGTATGCTTGCCATCGGTGTTGGTGGTGCTGATGCCGTCGACGTCATGGCCGGTTTGCCATGGGAATTGAAGGCTCCCAAGGTCATCGGTGTTAAGCTCACTGGAAAGTTGTCTGGCTGGACCGCTCCGAAGGACATCATTCTCAAAGTTGCTGGTATTCTTACTGTCAAGGGTGGTACCGGTGCCATTGTCGAGTACTTTGGTGAGGGTGTCAACTCTCTTTCTGCCACCGGCATGGCCACCATCTGCAATATGGGTGCTGAAATTGGTGCTACTACTTCGACTTTCCCTTACAATGACCGCATGGAGGACTACCTCAATGCCACCAAGCGTTCTCACGTTGCTCAGTACGCTAACCTCTACAGAGATCACCTCAAGTCTGACGAAGGTGCCGAGTATGACCAGCTCATTGAGATCGATCTTAACACTCTTGAGCCTCATGTTAACGGTCCTTTCACTCCTGATCTTGCCACTCCGATCTCCAAGCTTAAGGACGTCGCTGTTGAAAAGGGATGGCCTCTTGAGGTCAAGGTTGGTCTTATCGGTTCTTGCACCAACTCTTCATATGAGGACATGTCTCGTGCTGCCTCCATTGCTCAGGACGCCCTTAACCACGGTATTAAGTCGAAGTCCCTTTTTACTGTTACTCCCGGTTCCGAGCAGATCCGGGCTACCATTGCTCGTGATGGTCAGCTCAAGGTTTTTGAGGAGTTCGGTGGCATTGTTCTTGCCAATGCTTGCGGTCCATGCATTGGTCAATGGGATCGTCGCGATATCAAGAAGGGTGACAAGAATACTATTGTCTCCTCTTACAACCGCAACTTCACTGCTCGTAACGATTCCAATCCTGCCACTCACGCTTTCGTTACCTCACCTGATCTCGTCACTGCTTTCGCCATCGCTGGTGATCTTAGATTCAATCCCTTGACTGACAAGCTCAAGGATTCTGAAGGAAACGAGTTCTTACTTGCAGAACCCACCGGCGTTGGTTTGCCTGCTCTCGGATACGATCCTGGTGTTGACACTTACCAGGCTCCTCCTGTTGATCGCGCGTCCGTCAACGTTAACATTTCTCCTTCGTCTGACCGTCTTCAGCGCCTGACTCCATTCAAGGCTTGGGACGGCAAGGATGGCATTGATCTTCCTATTCTTATTAAGTCTAAGGGTAAGACCACCACCGATCACATTTCTCAGGCTGGTCCCTGGTTGAAGTACCGTGGACATCTCCAGAATATTTCCAACAACTACATGATTGGCGCCATCAACGATGAGAACGACCAAGCCAACAACATTAGAAACTTCCTTACTGGTGAATACGGTGGAGTTCCGGATGTTGCCGGATACTACAGAGACCATAACCAGAAGTGGGTTGTCGTTGGTGGTGACAACTTTGGTGAAGGTTCGTCTCGTGAGCACGCTGCTCTTGAGCCCCGTTTCCTTGGCGGATTTGCTATCATTGTTAAGTCTTTTGCCCGTATCCACGAGACCAACTTAAAGAAGCAAGGTCTCTTGCCCCTGACCTTTGTTGACCCTGCTGCCTACGATAAGATTAAGTTTGACGATAAGGTTGACATTGTTGGTGTTACCACTCTTGCCCCTGGCAAGAACCTTAAACTTGTTGTTCACCCCAAGAACGGTGAGTCTTGGGAGACAGAGCTTGCGCAGACTTACAACGATGAACAGATTGAGTGGTTCAAGGCTGGTTCTGCTCTTAACAGAATGTCTCAATTACACAAGTAAATAATTTAGAAGTGATTTGAGAGAGGTTTTTTGTTTTTCGTGGATGATGAGTGACAAAAAGGCGTTTGCAAAAATTTTTTATTAATTTAAAAAAAAATTTGAAAGTATGAAGAAACAAACTTGAACCTCCCAGTGTTTAAATGAGAACCATTCTTGTATATTATTTGATTTACAGCATGAAATAATGTGATTAATTGTTTATGTTTACAAAGTCTTCACTTTTTTAATAAGATATCTATGTCGTGTCGGACATTGATATCTGGATGGAGATGACATTATGAATTTACAATGACCATGTTTTTTTTTTATACAAAATAACGTAGGTCATTACCGAGCTGGACACTGCTTTCACTACCCCCGAACAAAAAGCAGAATTACAGCACCACAATGTTTTTAAGATTAAATATTTTTAAAAAATAGAATTTACAACTAAAATAAACTATTTTGACAAGTGCGTGCAGTGTGTTCGGTACTGCGGCAGATGCTACAATGAGAAACACTCCGTTGGTGCTGTTGACAAGAATCACCAACTTCCCGCAAATCGTGCTCTGGCTGATTATCAACACCACGTTGTTCCAGCAGCGCTTGTCCTTCCCCTATAATAAGGCCCCCTCCTTTCTGGAGCTTAGTACTTTTGGCCCTCCGACGCTTGGCTAGCGCATGGTTGGCCTCTCGAAGCACCTTGATCTCAGACCTCAGCATGGCCAATTCGTGCATTGTTGCCATTGTACCCTTTGTAAACTGATCAATAGCACTAATAATAGGTGTTGGAGAGCTACTTCCATGGCGCGCAATCTGAAGTTTTAAGAAAATCCGACTGTGAACAGGCCTCTGTTGGGTTAGAAGGCGTCTGTGAGAGCCAATGCTGGGTGTCGCGTACAGGAGAGCTAGGCGGCGTTGGAGCCCGTAACCTCACATCCAGCTTTGACAAGACAATTTCTGGACTGAAAGGCACTAATCCAGTTCCTCTAAATCCGCATTTAACATTTGCTTCTGTAAAGGCTGAGTAGAAAGCCAACTTGAAGGCGATCAGAAACTCCAGTTTGGTCACATGGGTGATACGCGACATCACAAGCATGTCAACCGCCCGTACACCCGTTTCAATGGACCAAAGCAACCAACATCAAGGGTCTGAAGCAAATGTGATGAATGAGGTGACATACATACAGTTATAATATTTTTTTCGACGCAAAACCTGTTGAATTCGACCGAGCGATGGCTCTCGTGGCCACCAATAACCAACATCCGATATACACCCATGGTGCGACGAGCAGTATGTTTGTCGAAGTGCTTTATCCATTCCAGGCTAGTCTCATTGTTGGTCCATCCATTCTCAGTAGTTCTGATGGCCCAGTTATGCCGAAGGTCGGCTTCTGAGTACCAAGGTCCAAGGTGGTACACGCCCTTGAACACGATGAATGGCGGGACGCACCAACCATCTGCACACACTCCCTGGATCACCGTAGCACAATCCCGGTTACCAGGTTGTACTGTTTTCGCCCTTGCACGTCTTTCGACGCGTGAAACAACCATTGCTGGGTTGATAATGCCCATCGCAAAGCCCGTCTTGTTGAAGTTGTAAAGATCACAATCTTGGATGCCGTACTTAGCCCTCATGCTCTGTACGAGCTCAAACCACGCGTTAATTTTTGCCGGATCTTCGCATAAGGCTCTCTGGTAGTCATAACCACGATTAAATCGCATCCGGAGATCTGGCTGTCTCTTGACAAACTTCGAAGACCACTTCTTCCCGACGCGTCCGGCGTCGCGCTCTGCCAGCAGGACATTGGCCATAGCTTCCACATCAGCAAGCCGGGTGAAAATCCTCGCGCATCTAAATCCAATATGTATCTTAAAAGAGATTCCTCTTCTAGTCTCGTCAGTCTCATCGAATTGGGGATGCAATCTTGTCGAGAGCTTCTACCTTCAATCTGTAAGCAAGAGTAGATTTTGAGACTTCATAGATCTTTGAAGCAGCTCGAGTGCTTAATTTTGGGGTTTTATCTATAGCCTGAACGGCTAACAATAAACGACTTTCATTTGAAGACGATTCCCATTTTTTTTTGGCACAGAAATGATGCTTTAGGTAAAAGACGTGTGGATTGGAGTAGCAGTGTCCAGCTCGGTAATGACCCACGTATGTTTAACCATTAATAAACTATTACTTATGCCAAACCTTAATACCACGAGGACTTGCATTTGAATTATTAATACTCAGCATATGCCAGTTGAAGGACGAGATGCCGGCCGATTTCGGCACGACGACGCAGCTCTGGCGGTATTTCTAGGCAACTGCACCAATAAAAGTCTAGCAGGCGAACTTCATACGATCAGGTTTACGATAACTTGATTTAAAGAATTGATCTGCGCTATGGTTGGTACGGACGAGTGGGTCCCACAGAGCGCGAAGGTCGCGCCCCTCCGGGTGCGATGCGCAAAGCAGTCCCAGTTCAAGCCACCCCGGTCTCGCAACATCACGCCGTGCCTGTACTGCAAAAGCGCCCAGGCCACAGTCGGGACCAATTTTGGTAAACTGGATTGTTACATGGACAAGCGAACTGCTAATGAGTCATTGGTACGTTTCAAGAAATCAGAGGAAAGTGGTAACATTCAAAGACCTAACAATCCGGCAACCAAAATGGAGAATGTTCCGTGACTTGTCGTTTTTTTTTTCAAAAGCGACAATTGTATTTTAAATCAAGCTCTGGCACTGAAAAGAATTGATATATCCATTGTGACATTTAAAGAAGTGCTGTACGATTTACCCAGCCCAATGCAAAGGTCGCAACTATAAACTTTGTAATAGAACGGTTCATAGATATATATTTTTTCCAACCATCGAAAAATGTTCCATACTAGTCGTTCGTTCTCTCCCGCGTTGCCATCACGTTGTAGCGATCCTTCAAAAAAAAAAAAAAAAAAAAAAAACACAGAAATAATATCGCGAGGGACTTTCCAAAGAAAAATAAGGGCACATCAAAAGTCAGTAAATAATATGCAAACCCAACATTGATATTTTCGCTAATAAATCAAGCTTCGACATATTTTGCATTTTTGAGTCGGAATAATGTTTAATAAACACTGCAATAATGCAGAAATTAGAAAATCTGATTCAAAGAACCAACTTGCAAATTACCCTTAAAGGAGTCAACAGATATGAAAGAAGAAAAAGAAAAGTTTTATATAAGCCACTTCAAAATTGAACTACTTCTCTTGTTCTTTGTTGGATTGCCATACTAATAATAATCTGACTTTGCCGCATCTAAAACAAGAACCGCGTGCCTTGGGACAAGGTCGTTTTGACCTAACTGGCTCTACTGCTTCTGCCGATTTTGTCTTTTGTGAAGTTGACCATTTTGCTTTATTTTATGGGTTCAACTATTAGCTTTGTGGGTCTGGGCAATCGGAAACGAGAGCAAGGAGGAAACAAACAAGTTTGCTCAACTTGGTCGCCTCCTACCAAATCTAAATAAGCCTTTGTAATCATACCACGTCACACAATATATCTTGGTAAATATTACCATGTAAGTTATATAATATATTACAATTCATGAATACGTAATGATGACAGGTTGACTTGGCTAGCGAAAAAATCATGCATTTTCTCACCTGCACCCCAGGGCAACATGTGTACCGGATTAATTGGCTCGACCGCATCTTGCACCCTGACCGACACCACGTGATCTTCTTCGGGTGCGTATTCCCACATGAAACTCCATTCGTTCAGCCTGTTTTCCCGCAGGCTGGGCAGGAACGCATACCGATGCTGAATCACGGACAGGCCGACCGAATTGTAACATGTATGGTACTGGTCCGGGTTCTTGCCCGGCTTATCCCTCATGCCGCCTTTAGCACCTTGACAACAACTTAGTGCAAATTTTTGCAAATCAGGCTTGCTCCATAAGCTTGACGATGATAATCCCAATACGCCGTCCAGGATGGCCCAGGTGGCTCCGATCCACCCAGAGTAGCATCCATCCACCAACTTGTTGGTCCGGCCCGAAAACCCGCCTTCGGGCTGGTACTGCCTTGCCGTCATCCACCGTATCAACCGGTCCACGTCAATGTGGGTTTTAATCGTGACTTTAGGGTCACCAACAATGCACAGTGCCGCAATGCCACAGAACGTGTATCCGCCATGGGCTTCATTGCCCGGCGCGCCGCCCAGGCCGCCCTCGTAAGTTTGACACCGGCCAACCCATTCGGCCACGCCGCCCACCAATTCCGGCGTGAGCAGGTCCAGCAATGCCCCGCTGGCAACTGCAGTGTACGCTGCTCGCGTGTCGGATTCGCCACCGTCGTGCATGACGAAACTGCCGTCGGCTCGTTTTAACGACAGAATGAAGTCATAAACTTTGACCCGGTCGATCCGGCTCCAAGCAGTTTGATCATCCGAAATGGCTAGCGAGTTTAAACTGGCATATGTCGGTGCCAGATGTGCGGTTTGGCCGAACCCGCCGCCGAACCCGCCGTCCGTATCGTTCCAACATGCCGCCACTGAAGGCCATACGCGGGACTTGATATCGGCAGTCAGCGCATCCGGTGATTGAATCGATAATGACGTTAACGGCCAGTAAAAAAGCCAAGGGTGAGAGGCATCTAACGTGACGAAATGTTCGGGCAACGAGGTTTCGAACGGCACCGTGATGTAATCCCGATGTTGTTGCCGCTTTAACAATGGCAAGTACCCGTTCACAATTACCGAGTCGCACTCTTCCACAGTTTTTTGCTGAGATTCCAAGGTTTCGGTCACGAACGTGTCCGCCAACGGCGATGGCGAGTTGTGTACATGATTATGATCCGGCAATGAGTTGTTCAAAAATGGTGATGGCGGGAACGGCATGAATTGTCGTGATCTCGCACCTGTCATGTCTTTTTGTTGTTTTCTGACTGATTTGAATACGACCTTGGGCGTATGGGCCCTCATGTATAAAAGGGAAACAAATTTCGTAGATGTTGTCCACTAAAAAATATTAATACCGATGTGGCGATTTATATATTAGTTACCACAACTACAAATCACTGTATGATATACTGCCACTTGGCCAAAACCATTTACAAAAGCAAAATAAAAAAAAAATATTTGTAGATGTACTGTATCTTAAAAACTTAACTATAGATTACATAAATACAAAACATACAACCATGAACCATTTCTTTTTTATGTGCAATTAAGTCCGACCATTTAAATGAAACCAGCTCTGTTGGCAACATCCAGGGTCTCGGACTCGGAAGACAATTTTATGTAAGCCTTCTTCTGTCCGGTAGGGGTGATCAGGGTGGTGACCTTGGAAACTTCAGCGTTGTACAGGCCCTTGATGGCGTCCTTGATGTGTCTCTTGTTGGCCTTGATGTCGACAATGAAAACGATGGTGTTATCATCTTCAAGCTTCTTCATGGTGGACTCATTGCTGTAAGGACCAACGATGACCTTGTACTTATCAAGACGAGGAGCATGGGCAATCGACTTGCGCTGGTACTTGGGGGCCCGTGGCAGGCGGAGAGTCTTTGGGCGGTGGAAGGTGGCAGAGGTGCGAACCTTGGTAACCTTCTTACCGTGAACGCCCTTGACGACGGCCTTCTTGGCGGCAACAGCCTTCTGAGTGGCAGCTATAACATGTTAGCAAAATACGGTGTATAATAAAAGGCCAATTTCTGTCAGTGTGGATTTTAGACATGTATTTTTTTTCTCGGTGATTTGATTTAGAAGACACCTGATCACGGGGATAGAGAAATTCCAACCCAACTGTAACAATCGTAAGGTGGGTCCACTACTAAATAGCTTGCTCATTCACTTCATTTAATGTCTCTGGGTTTTTGCCTTTCCACCATAACCAACTTCCCTGCAACATTGCCCATCATACCAAACCAAACCGAACCGAAAACATATCCAAAGCAAATCCACACTGAAAGTAACCGTCGTAGACCACTGCCTTCTTTCTCTTCATTCTTTTCAACTCACCTTTGGGGGCCATTTGTGATGTTGTATATGTCGAGGTTGATGAGCGGTCTCAAAAAAGCCGGCTCTGGTAAACCGTAACCACACTGCCTTCCCGCCCGGGCAGGGTTTCGAACTTTTGCGCTGCCTGACGCCAACCGTGACTGCGTTAGGGCGGAGCCCTAGCTTAAGAAAACACGAGCCGTATGTCATGCGGCTGCGATGGTTGGCGGGCAGCGAAATCTTAAAATCGCGCCAAACTGTGGCAAACGCGCAATCGCGAGTTTATTGGCGGTGTGCAAACAACATTCTACTTGGTATATATAGATTCTGGCTATGAACTTAACAGGATAATGCCATCTGCCAAAAATGCGTTACCAAAATTATTATGGCAGGGATCGATAAACGTGTCTTCAATTTCATCTTCAACCTTGCAAGTGGATGACGTGCAGTTTTGGTCATGCAAGTCATCATCATCATCGGCGACTCGCGACCACTCAGCAGGTCGGCAACAGGAACTACAAGAACCACAGCAATTAATTGCGGTTGAGTGCGTTGAAGTTTCTGATGTTGCCTTGTGGATGACGTCTGGCATTGTTATGGACGTATTCACGACAAATCCAGAAACGGAAGCATTTTTAATGCTGCAGTTCATGAAATCGGTAAGTTGCAGCCAGATTGAGGTCGTATTTTGGACTATACATATAAATAAGATATATTTATTCAAAGCAAGCTGACCAAATATCAAGTCAGTCATCAAATCAGATATGGTTTCGCGAGGATTAATTTTGAAAAGTTATCCGATTAAGAACTCGATAACCGGATTTTTAATATTTGCTCACGTCGTGACCGGAACAACCAGTTCACGCGTTTTAATCAAGGCAATCACGTTACGTACGCACGATCGTAACGTTCACAATATTTTGTTGCAACGGGCAAGCCATCATGATCTAAACAGGCCCACGTTTCTGGACCTGACCGTTGACGACGTGAACAAGCTTTCCAGCGCGCAATGCCGGGACGAAAAGCTTGACAAGGTGATTAATAGCAAGAAAACGTTGCTCAAGCAAAAAGTATCTTCATTACGTGCAAGCCATGATGATCATGAACCGTCTCGGTCTCGAAACTCAACCGAGGCATTGCCGCCACTGCGGCTGTTGCATGCGCCGACACCGAAGCCTGAGCCGGTATCAAGAATGTTGTCAACCGACACAGTAATCACGACGGCAGTCTTGTCTGACCACGAACACTCACAACAACAGGTAATCGTGAAAGTGGAAGACGGCGTAAGTAATTTGCAACCGGGCCAGGATTCAGCACAAGAAACCAAAAACAAGACCCTGATTCAGAGATTAGCGCTATCAGCATTGCGGTTGCATGGTATTGATCGGGAAAACAATGAGTTCAAGCAGTTATATCATTATACTTATCGGGCAACCGTTTTTGCATTTGTAAGTACATGTCATGACTCCTTTTTAAAGACAAAAAAACTCATGACGAAATTTATAGCGCAACAAGATTCAAGAAATATCACTTCCGGTTCATGATATCGAAAAGGTAGTTGACAAGATTCTTTCAGTATTTTTATTCGAATCCACTAGTAGTGGCACGTTTTAAGTCATCAATAATGTTTTTTTTTTCTTGATTTCGGCGTACAGGTTTATTTTCGTTCAGTTGATCAATCATCTTAATTTTAAGTCTCCTATAATACAATTAATATACAATATTTTTTCTTTCTTTTTCTTTTTTTTTGATGGCTTTTGCATTTGAAGTGGTTGTTGCTTTGAGTTGTTGCAACCAAAACTTATTCGCCAGCAAGTTCACGCCGTTCTCGATCACTCAGCGGAACCGCATCAGCCGCGAAACTGACTTCAAGCATGTCTTCCATTTCTTCACTCACGGTCCGCAATTTGTCACGCGTTTGCTCGATTGCTTCCGCGCCGGCAACTATTCGGCCTGGCGGGTTTGCCACTCCTGCTATGCTTATGATTGCAAAGGCGGTCTGCAAAAAAAAAAAAAATACAGCAGATCATTGTGATTGTTAGAAAGGACAAAACAAGCAGAAAACTAAAAAAAAAAAAAAAAAAAAAACACTCACGTCCTTGACAAGTAACTCATGAGCAAGGTCAGAACACGTCAGCATGGTTCTGACCTGAGCACAGATGCCTTTCCGGTAAGGTTCCAACTGTTTTGTGAAAATGATTGGATTCGCAAGCACGGTAGCCTCTAACGTCGGCTCCGCAATCGTGACCTTAATACCATAGGGAGCGATTTCAAACGCCAACGCTTCACAATAACCCTCGATTGCATGTGATGCGGATGACAACAGCCCCAGACTTGGCGTGCCCATTTGACCCGCTAAGTCAAAAAAAAAAAAAAAAAAAGTTAGAGGTAAAAAAAAAAAAAAATCCTAGTGAATGAATAGTAATGAACTTGTTAAAACATACTTATCCCTGTGACTGTGATAATATGACCTGATCTTTGCTTGCGCATGATTGGCAAGATAGTAGTGATCATGTTTACGGGACCGTAAAATGATGTTTCAAACTGTTCACGAATATGCCATTCGCTTGCTTCTTCTATTGCACCGACAATTGCTAATAAAAGCTTGAATTAACAGATAAAATTGAAAGATCGAATGTTAAGTCTCTTTACTTACAGAGTGCAGAGCAACTAAATCCAATTCATGTTAAAAGTTATGTAACCAAAAGACTAAAAGAAGTTACTAATTGAACAAACGTACCAAACAAGAACGTCAATGCGACCCCATTCGGCAATTACTCCGGCAACGAAACTTTGACACAGCGGCTTGTTTGTTATATCTAATTCTTCAATAATCACGGTGTCACCTCCCAAGCCGCCAAATTCGTGCTTTAACTGAGTCAACGTTTCGGACGTATCCGCAACCGCCAATTCTGGCTTGCAACCACCTGCAATTCGATGACCTTTGGCTAATGCTTGAGTTGCCAATTGCCGGCCTAGCGCGCTTGCCAAATCTGTGATTAGCCAAATGTGCGGAGGCGGGCGCGCATATGGCACGACTGGCGTGGTTAATGGCTCAATATGGTGATGATCCATCCCAAGGCAAGAATGAAAAAAAAATAATGAATTTCTTTAGGTAGAATAATTGATTCACAAACATAAACCTATAATGTTATTCTTTCTTCTCTCTACGGCACCTCTCCACATGAACACGGATTGCAAACGCTGCCCAATCTCCAAGTGCAGGTTAACAGCGGCTGCCCAATCTGCCCCAGATATCTGCCGTATGCACAAAAACAAGGCAGTAGAAGCAGCAGCAGTAGCAGCACCCAAGTCACACCTTTTCTAAGGTTATAAAATGGCCCGGGTCCAGAGGACTTCAACTGGATACATAAATTTTGAAATGCAAGGCTACTATGAAATTGATGATGAGGAATTTGAGCCTCACGCCCCGACAAGTGGCCGTTCTCGACGAACACAAGTTCAAGGAAGCGGGTAACAACAACATTTTCTTACACAATTGTATTGTTACAGCAACTAGTTATATATACGTTAAATTTAAAACCGACGACGTCAACAGGGTCCGTTTATGTCAAAGCGTTGAATGCCTTTACAACTTCCTCAGCCGTGACTTGTGCACTAGCAGGATTGGCGCCTGTCACGATACGGCCATCAGTGTGCGCGAATGCGTCCCATGGTCCACCAGGCGCAATGTCTGTACAATTTGACAAAAAAAAAGGTCAGTATTAAGCACGCATGCAAAAAGCGAACAAAACAGACTACAAAAGATTTCATACAAGTAGCTCCAGCCTTGGCTGCAGATGACTCGATCGTGGGCCTGTCCCAAGATTTAATCGTGTCCAGCACGCCTTCTTCTTCTTCACCTTGCGTGGTAAACCCGGTCACTTTTTTCCCATAGATGATTGACTTACCAGTGGCTGGGTCAATGATTTTTGGGAAGATTGCCCCACCATGGCAACTAAATTACAAGGTTAATTTCTTGAAGAACAGGAAAACAGAACTTCTGCTAGCTTACTTACACAGCAGAAACGATTCCACCGTCCTGGTAGATGCTAAGAGCAATATCTTGTAAGCCTGCATTATAGAACAATGTTAGCTGATCTGTCAAAAACAATCAGTGACTCTGTATACCCTTGGCTTCTGGATAATCAATCAAAGAAGCGTGACCAGCGGACGCGAAAAAAACGCCATACTGTTAGTAGGTTAATGAGATAAATGACATTGCAAAGTGATTGCTGCCGCTTCTTGGCGCTCAATGGTGATCGAAACTTACATCTTTGGCATGAATGTCACTGGGCTTGTTAAGATTGTCCAACTTGGAACGAAATTCACTAGAATGATCCTGCCAGATCTTTTGATCCTTTTCAGGCAGCCATTCGTCTTGTTGCGAAAGCCAATCTGGTTGATAAGTTCCGGTCTCGGATACAAGATCAACTTCGAACCCGGCCTTCTTGAACACTTCAAATGGATGGAGTGCCTCGGTAATGAAAAGTCCTAAAAATGGCAAAGGAAACAAAAAAAAAAAGTAAAAGAAACTAGTCAGATAAACGACAATCAAGGTTTGATAAACTGAAATTACCAGTCTCCTGGCCCTCAGGGTAAAGAGGAGCGTGAGCGGATGTAATTGCAATAACTGCTTTCTTGGGTAAAGATGTCATTTTTTGTATTTTACGAAACGATGGGCAACAACAATTTCTGGATCTCAAGACAGTATATAGTCCAGCTACATCATATCTTTGTGACGGGGGGTTGATTTTCTTCTCCACAATATTTCAATTACGCAATGGTAAACTTTTGCTGTATTTAAACTTTGTGAACAGTATATAGCAAAAACTTATGCGAGCTTTTTAGCTCGACAATTGGAAATTAACTTCTTCGTAGATCATTCCACTTTGAGCATAATGCGTTCACAGAGGAGCTGTAACGTAACCTGCCGCCACGCCGTGACTAAGCCTATGCCAACAACCCTGTGCGGGCAACCCTAGAGAGCCGACCTGCGTGGCTGCTAACCATTATCATTATCATTGTCATTCATTTATCATTAACACCGATTATTTCCCTCTAAAAAACACACGCGTACACCATGACCCTGCTGCTACGTCATAATGTGTAACTTCTAATTATATCCACAGAACGTTACATAATGTGGCAGTTGTACATATCGACCGGTGAGCACTACTACATTACACACAACTCCACAGGAGGCTGACTTACCACGCGCGGACAGAGAACCAAAGACAGTTCTCGCGAGAGATCTTAGACGACTTACACGATGTGTACATACTAAATACAATTCACTTTCTACAGGAAACGCGTGACGTGAATGAACTCATGAACCAGCAGACACGGACCGACCAACCCGAAAGCACGGAGGTCGCTGCCATTGCTATAAACATTGCAACATTGCAGGCAAGAAAATCTGTGCGATAACAGACACGGGCTGCTCTACCTTGTGCCATGCACTGAACATACCTATCGTCCCACTACCAAACCCGCAACGGGTTGAGACCGCGAGCCCTACTATAGCGCAAGCCCAAACACTGGACAACTAAATCGGAGACCGCGAGTTTTCAGAATCCTTTTATGTCATGAACGCTGCCAGTTTCGATGTACTACTGGGTATGCCATTCTTTACCAAGCACCAGCCCGTCCTCGATGCAGCCTTGGGTTGTGTTCGTGCGGCGCAAGCCCAGCGTGGATGGATAGCTCCATTAGTATCTCGTCCTGGCCGACCATGTCAAGACAGACAGGTATACCGTATATCTACTTAGCACTCGAGCCTTCGAGTACGAACTCAAACACTCTACAAATGACATTACGGACTATGGACTCATACGAGTCATGTAACCATGAAACTGTCGAGACAATGGAATTTGAACATGAAATAACGACTACCCCACAACCTGCCGGACTATCTCCCATCCGGTTAGGTGAACAAATGAGCAATGCTCAAAGAAACCAAACCCATGGAATCTTGACGGAATTCCAGGACGTCTTTTCCATGCCATATCTTTCGGGCGCATCATCAACCGGGAAGCCTCTCACCGTATACCGTTGACAGCCGACAAATCAAACACCCCGCCCTACCGGGGCACCTGCCGCCTCTCAACCACCGAGTTGACCGAGCTGCGCAAACAACTGGACATGCTAATAGAGCAAGGTATGATCTCGCCATCCACTATAGCACATACGGCGTGCCGGTCATATTTGTTCGCAAGAAAGACGGCACCCTCCGCATGTGCGTAGACTACCGCGCATTAAACAACCAGACTATAAAAAACCGATTCCCGTTACTTCGCATGGACGAGCTCCTGGACAGGCTGACAACCTCCCGGGTCTTCACTAAATTGGACCTTACCAGCGGCTACTACCAAATCCCGGTGAATCTCGAGGATAGACCAAAAACCGCGTTTTGGACGCGTTATGGGCACTACGAATTCAGCGTCATGCCTTTCGGACTCAGTAACGCACCGGCTACCTTCCAGTCATTAATGAACACCGTGTTCGCAAATGAGCTGGACGAGTTCTGTATTGCTACCATGTGACGTAGCGGCAGGGTCGGAGGATGGCGATGGGGTCATGGTGTACGTGTGTGTTTTTTAGAGTGTTACTCGAAGGCTCGAGTGCTAAGTAAGTATACCTGTCTGTCTTGACAGAAGCCCAACGGATTGAGACGTCGACTTTAGACAGCTTCTTTGTCATCATGATCTGGAGCTAGCTCACTCAAATATTCAGTTGTTGCGTCAACTACATTCAAAAGAGTTAACAGAGTATACTTATCGTACCTTCCGAGTTCATCTCGCTTTGTAGACAGAATGTGCCATTGGTTTCAATGACAACAGAATAAATCACATGGATCAAGTGTCAGATATCATGCAATACTTTTGGTGACCATCTTTTACAACGTGTTCACAAAAGGTTCAGATACTGTAGGACAATGGTTGTCGTCGTCATGACACAGTACACCATACTTGAATAGTTTCACGTGTACTTTTAATAAGAAATAATAATAATCTTCATGACAATTCTTGTTACTCCTTGCTGTCGTATACTGAACGACTATACGTATTGTATGCTTTCTGAATACCGCCGCAGTTGCTTCATCTCCCAGATAACATCGGCCACTTTTCCGAGGGTTGAATGCCGCATTCAATATTAAACAGTGAAATTCCAACCAATTCTTTCTCTTTTTTTCACGCTTTTTCACGCTTTTTTTTTTTTTTTTTTTTTTTGTGGTTGGGGGGGGGGGGGGGGGGTGTGCGGGTTAGCGGGGGCACAAAAAGATCCCGATTCGGAGTTACCGGGGGTAGCTA